>NC_141327.1:9810836-10070836 GCF_037954235.1 Aulostomus chinensis | reverse complement strand
GAGTGTTACAACCAAAACTGAGAAATTGCAAAATAATCCCAATAAATTGCTTCTCTCGGTTCCATGCAGGTTCAGTGTTTGTGGCCAGATCTCCATTAGCCGCCTCCCTGAGGGCATGAAGCAGCAGGGTCGCTACAAGGTCACCCTGACCCACCTGGGGCATGACAAGACCGCTGGCCGGACCATCGACTCTGACACCCAGGGAGCCTTCTGCTTTCAGGCCAAACCTGGAGAATACAGTGTTCATGTAAGACTGTAATATCATTTAGCTTTTTGTATTCATGTAAACATCTTGAACTAAATGCTGGTTTATTTCATTGGAGTGTTAAATAAACTGCAGAAACTGTGCAATTATTCTATTTACTTTAATGTCTGGTTAATATCCTAATCACTGGCTGCAATAGCTCATCACCTTGAGCGCATGCTGTATGTAGCCAAATGAAAACATGGCAACGTCTTTACCTGTTGTTGAGAAAGTACTTCTTTGTTTCCAGGTGTCTCTCCCTGAGGCAGACGTGAAAGCAGGTCTGGCTTTGCAGCCTCAAGCCCTGGGGGTCTCTCTGGTGGACCGGCCCCTCACAGACCTACTTTTCACCCAGTTCATGGCCTCTGTCTCTGGAAAGGTCTACTGTCTAGGTACAGTTGAAAATGAAAAGTTTTAGGCTATAAAAATTGCATTTTTTAAGTCATTGTTGTTCTTTTTTTGCCATAAATTGACCATAAGGCCTCTGTTTGACTTGTAGCTTCCTGTGATGACCTGTCAGTAACACTTCAACCAGTCAGTCGCCAAGGAGAGAGAAGGACCATGGCACTGTCTGGCAGCAGCGATATCCTCAGCTTCTCCTTTGACGACGTTCTACCTGGAAAATACAAAGGTCAGCAACACGAGTATGATTTGTAACAATGGCTTGCGTGTTACCTTAAGTTGAAGGCTGATTATTGTTTCTGTTGTTCCATCTTTTACACCCATCAGTGAGTATTTCTCATGAGGAGTGGTGTTGGAAGCATAAATCAATGGAGGTGGAGGTGCTGGACTCTGATGTCTTGGGGGTTGAGCTTCGTCAGATTGGCTACATCCTGCGCTGCTCACTGTCTCATGCCATTACTCTGGTCAGTAACCAGGAACTCACCCCAGTTCTATCTGCTGTGTTTTGTAGCAAAGAGTGAGGCATTCAAAGTAGGACTTGGGAATTAGATTCATATCATATTGTTATGAAAGCTTTTACAACAGTCAAATGATGTAATAATTGCCTTTACTGAATTATATCCACATAATACTGATTATTTATTGAAAAGGCCCCTTTTAAAAAAATATATTTTGTGAAACCATTAATGATTCCCTGCTATATCAACATTGAGGTATTTGGCCCTGAATATAATGATATTTAATGTGTCCTATATGGCCTTGCTTTAATTTATTGTAATACAAAATATGAGACAATTGATTTTTAACCTGAAGTGTGTTTCTATGCAGGAATTCTTTCAAGATGGCAGCAAACCTGAGAATGTTGGTGTCTACAACCTCTCGAAGGGAGTCAACCGTTTCTGCCTCTCCAAGCCTGGTGAGCTTCATTTCTCTGACCTCTCATCAGCTAAACATAGCATAAATTAGCATATCTATAAAAGTAAAAATTCAGTATACTATCCGTTCCCTTGTTAAATATAAAAGTGGAGCAAAGTAATTAATCACCTAAAAATGGCATCTCTAGGTGTTTACAAAGTCACCCCTCGCTCCTGCCACCAGTTTGAGCAGGACTTCTATGCCTATGATACGTGAGTATGAAGTAATAATACGCTGGGTGGGATACAAGTGGGTGGTACACTGTTCGTCAAGTGATGGTTTTTAACTTGTGTCCATCAGCTCATCCCCCAGCATCCTGACTCTTACTGCAGTGAGGCATCACATGACAGGGCTCATCACAACTGACAAGGTCCTCGATGTAACAGTTACCATCAAGTGAGCTTTCAACAGCCTTTTTTAAGACCAAATCCATTGTGGATAAGCTTATGAATGTCCATAAGGTCATGCTGTTTTCATCTTCTACCGGGTCAGATCATCCATTGAGAGCGAGCCGGCGCTGGTGCTTGGCCCCCTGCGTAGCTTGGAGGAGCAGAGGCAGGAGCAACAGCTGCAAGAGATCCAACTGCGCCGCCAGGAGCGAGAGCGCCGAGCAGCTGAAGAGGACAGCGGAGCCAGGGATGATAGCCCCTCTATCCAGGAGGACTGGCAAAGAACTGAGCTGACAGGCCCCTTCCATTATGAATTCTCCTACTGGGCAAGGTTAGAAATTCTTACTTTATTGGGTAAATGGACTCATTTTTATATAGCACTTTTCTACCTTGGTGACACTGAAAGCACTTTACAGTGTCATCTCATGCACCTGTTCTCACACACACACACACACACACACACACACACGCGGTGGAGGCTGCCATGCAAGGTGCCACCCTACTCAGGAGCAATTATTGTTCAGTGTCTTGCTCAAGGACACTTCGACGTGGTAACCAGGGGACATGAGGATCGAACCAGTGACACTTTGGTTGCGAGACGGCAACTCTACCTCGGAGCCATGCTGCCCATAATTATATATATATATATTATATTCATATTTGAATTATTAATAATAACACTCTTGTAAAGGTGTCACTTTGAAATGTGCATCTTGTACGTAATTAACATTCCTTTGTCCTATAATGTCACAAAACTGGAAGTATTGTTCAGGTATTAATCGATATGATATCCACAAAAAACTGTATAGTTAAAATTTCCTTTTTAACAATACAGGGCTGGAGAAAAGATAACCGTGACTCCCTCCTCGAAGGAACTGCTGTTCTACCCCCCTGAAGTCGAGGCAACTATCACTGGAGGTATGCCCCCTCACAAAATGCAACCTAACAAACTCGCCATCTTATGGGTCCACTGATGTAATGGTACCTGCTTCAGTTCTTGAAATTTCTACAGAAGTTGTGTTTATGGGGTGGATTGGGTCACCGTGAGATAACTTTGTGATTCGGTCCTATATAAATAAAGTCGACTTTACTCATTCATTTCCCACTGACTCATTGTATGTAGTTGTTGCATTGAAAAAAGGATTCATATCAAATAATAAAATCACTTAAAACCCACAGCCTGCTATACCACTTGTTAACCTGACTGTCTCCCTCAACAGAGTCCTGTCCAGGCCGTCTGGTGGAGATCACAGGGCGTGCAGGAATCTTTCTCGAGGGCAAGGTGTCACCAGAGCTCCAGGGTGTAGAAATCTCTATCACTGAGAGAGGAGTTGCTGCACCACTCATAACTGTGGCTACTAATGAGATGGGCGCATACAGGTAGGAGAAGAATCCCAACACTAAAAGTGATACTTCATCAAAGGGTGTAATTTATCCTTCTGGCACTCACAGTTGTGATCGACGGAGACATTTTCTCCCCTGCATCACTTTTGATTCAAGAATTCTGAAAATTCCATCGGCATGAAGATATGGATTATACCAGACTATTGCATTTGATTAGTTTGTAAATGTATGTTTTGCACAGTTTTGAGAAAATGTGTAGAAAAAGAATACAGGTTTGGCTTTACATGTGGCTAAGCAGCTTGTTGAAAATGCATGCAAAAGAGATTTGTGGCTCGCAGAGGATGACGCTAAGAACAAACCACAGTGATAGTCCACATTTTTACAACTGTCACACATTTATCTCTCGATAAGTTTGAAAAATGTGACCCATTAACATTAAAAATCATCTTTTTTTAAATTGGCTCAATATCTCATACAGACATTTGATCCTCAAGGTTTGGCTGGATTGTCATTTGATTTGTTGCTCATTTTCACATCTTAAGTTCTAAGTTGTGGTGACTGACCTCTAAATATTTTATCCATCAAAGTTTTTGTATTCAGTATGTTGACTTAAAGCAATCTACCTACAAATCTTGACCTTCGTAACAGTCATAGCTACAGTTTGTGATTGCTGCAAATATTAACATGGTAAGACAGTCAACCCCCTGGTAAATACCAGCACCGTGGTGCATTTTTCAGACTGAATCTGGAGTAGGGATGGGTATTGTTAGGATCTTTATGAATCCCATTCCTAACTTTTCCTTATTCTGGTGGCAAAACAACAAACAAACAAAAATGAGCATTCCATAGCCTGGACAAGAGTGGATTTTACTCCTCAGAGGGATGATGTCAGTTCTCTAAAAACATATCAAAGTACTTTCCCTTACCCCCTAATAAAATGATCTGCCATTAAATTTAACCTTGTGTTTTCTACGAAGACTTAAAATTTAATGATGCGGTAGGTATCAAGTATGCGTTGTGAAAACATTCATCCTTCCTAACCACCTTGTTTCCCCTCACTTTGGTGTAGTGTGGGTCCTCTCCACAGTGACCGCCAGTATGATATCAGCGCCAGTAAAGAGGGTTTTGTCCTGAGTCCCGTGGAGGGAACCCAGGGTGATTTTAAGGCATTCGCTCTGGCTGGTGTCACCTTCAAGGTACATGTGACTCAATTGCATATTTTTCCATCCCGCTAATCTGGCCACTTTTACATTAGTAACTGCACTATTGAGTCGATGCTTTCTTCCAGTGCACTTTACCATTAGAGTCCCAGTTTTACCGCTTTTGATAAATGATAAAAAGTTTGCCTCAGTTCCTATTGGATGTTTTTGTAAAATATAATATAAACAAACAAATTCAGCGATAAAACACAACTTGTGTGGGGGGTTGAAGAGACGACGGAATTGGTCCTTTACAGAGTGACCTGAACTAAGACCGAAATGAAATTTATATCCTGTGTTCCTTCTCTCCTCCTATCTGTACCATAGATAAAATCAGACGACGGTCTGCCACTGTCAGGAGTTCTTCTATCTCTGAGTGGAGGACAGTTTCGCTCCAACTTGTTGACTCAGGACACGGGCCTCCTCACCTTCAATAACCTGGTAAGCTTCTTTGTTAGAGCTAGCTTTTTTACATTAAGACTGTGCAAGGTTTGTCTGTTAAGCATACGTGTCTCTCTATTAAGCATAATTTTCTCTCCAGAGTCCTGGTCAGTACTACTTTAAGCCCATGATGAAGGAGTTCCGCTTTGAGCCGGCCTCTCAGATGATCACAGTTGAAGAGGGTCAAAACCTCAGTATTGATATAACAGGCATTAAAACTGCGTACAGGTATTGCAGCGATATTTCAGCATCTAGACTACAATGGATATTTAACCACTCGGTGGTGTATCAGAAATGTGCCATTACTTGTGAAATTCAGTGTCCTCTCCTTTTTCCTGTGCTCGTGTCCTCAGCTGCTACGGAGCGGTGCAGTCTCTGAGCGGGGATGCAGAGAGGGACGTGGCAGTGGAAGCCGTAGGCCAGGGACAGTGTAGCCTGTACAGCGAGGACACCGTCACAGACGAGGAGGGTCGCTTCCGACTCAGGGGTCTCTTGGTGAGAACGGAATGATCCATTACACATAAATATAAATAAATAAATACTTTGGATCCTATGAGCCCATAAAGGGACCCAAAGAATAAAATGAGTGCGTTTCTGGGGCTCAGCAGATGGTTTGTTGCGAGCAGCAGTTATTATTGTGCTAATATTTCCTTAGTGACTCAATATGGTCCGGGAGACCAGGTGAAGCTACGGCGTATCGCTGCCCTTCTTAGCCTATTTACTCAAAATCTTAAATAACTCTTTAATTTTTCTCGGCAGCCCAGTTGCAAGTACCTGATTCAGCTGCGGGCTGAAGGCAATGACCATATTGAGAGAGCTTTACCACAACACAGAGCTATAGAGGTAAGTGACTAATACTTCACATGAAGTCTACATGGCTTCATCCACATGGCTTCCTAGATGTGCAAACAATCATTGAGCTTAAAGAAAAGTTCATGAAAATTACACATTTTTGAACAAACTTCTTGTGAATTTAATTACAAAATGAGTACCCAGAGGAAACTCAAATTCACAGATTCACATAAACATTGATCGTCAAAAATGGAACACATCAGAGCTTCAGTAATGTTTGTGCCATAACGGAGTCACTCACTGTTATCGGTCTCAAGCTCTTTATGCTCAGGCATCTTCCCAGTGTTTCAGAAAATGAAATAAATATTTGACATTCATGTATGCCATAAAAGGCAAAGTAAAGAAGTAAGAAAGTGACATAATTTAGTAGCAGCTTGTAACTAATAACCATGAACATCTTCATCAGCAAACCGGACTTGAGGTTTAAAGTTGATTCTTGACAACTGCCTATGTGTCATAGCCTTAAGCTCCAGAAAAACTACTGTGAGATTTTTTTCTCTACCACTGCTGGTAAAGTTGATATGGAGAACATGAAACTTAATAAAATCATTCCTGAACTTCCACTTCAAACTTTTAACAAACTTCCAATGTCATCGAAATTAAGATTCCTTTGCTCTCCAGCAGCAGTAGCAACAGTCCTGTCATGAAGACTGGATATTTCTGTAATTGAATTGTTAAAATAAGTGTGGGAACCCTGTGATTATGGCTTATCGGCCGCCTCATCACATGGGGTCATTCTATACTCAGAACAAAAGCGCTGATAATCCCATTGCAACTTTAAAACCTCTCATTTTTTCTTGTCTGAAAAGTACGGACTCCCTAATCTGTCTTGCAAAGCTGGAAATTCCTTAATTCCACTTAATTCTCTGTTATTATCACGCCGTGTGACCTGCACAAAGCTTTATCTACAGTTCACATGACTTCCTCTAGGATTCTGAGACTGTATCTTTACATTAAAGGCTACGTTTACTGTCTTGTTTCAGGTCGGCAGCAGTGACATTGAAGGGGTCAACATCATTGCCTTCAGACAAATCAATCAGTTCGACCTGAGTGGGAATGTCATCACATCCCCTGAACATCTGCCAACACTATCAGTAGGACCATTCTCCATTATGTTGTCCCTGTATTATCAACCTCACATTAGTATTCCACGTGTGTTCTGATTCTCTCCCTCCACTGTTCAGGTGAAACTGTATAAGAGTGACAATCTGGACAACCCCATCAACAGCGTTTCACTGGGACAGTCCCTTTTCTTCCATTTCCCACCTCTGGACAGAGATGGAGAGGTATCCAAGTCTGTTGGATGTCATGAGGTTTGAACAATTTTCCCAGAATTTTCTGTTGCGTTGCAGTCACTTTTCTCTTCCCTCTTTCTTCTCCAGAACTATGTGCTGATGCTCTACTCCACGCTGTCCCGTTCCCAGTATGATTTCACTCTGCCCCAGGTCTCTTTCACCTCCGGCGGCTACCACAAGCATGTCACACTCACCTTCAACCCCACCGTAAGGAAAACTTACCTACTTCTGGTGTTTGACGATGTTTTCTGTGGGAGAATAGAAAACAAAGAACAGGATTGTGACTTAAAAAGCAACGACTTCACAATCAGGGTCTGAAATTAAATGCAGGTAAATGTTTGAACCCATAAAGAATTGATTAATATGTCATAGTCTCAACTAAACAAAGTGAGACTTCACTGAGTGTTGAGTTGCTGTTGCTCTTGAACTCATGAATGTTTTCTAAAGGCTGGGAAAGTTATTTAAACAACAAAGTTTATACTGATTTCTTATTTTCCTTTGTAAAAAAATTAATACAGCCATCATTTTTGATGATCGTATAACAAAGCATAACAGAGATTTCATACAGAATAATTTACCAGAACAAATTGCTGTCAGTATTTGTTTGTCAAATACTTATTATAAACACAAAAAGCAATTTGTTTATAATCTGCTTTGGCCATTGTTTTAAATCACCACAACAATGTGTTTGTGTGATGCGCAACACAAGAAAAGTTTGGGTGGTAGGAGTTTTTTAATCTCCCAGACATTTGGCTGGTGAAACAAAAATGTTCGACGAGGTAACAATGAGTGAGTCAGTGATTTCTCCAGATTTCATAGTGCTTTTTTGTTTGCTTTGCTACAGCGTAAAGTGCCTGACCAGGATGTTGCCCAGGGCTCCTATATAGCTCTGCCCCTCACTCTGCTGCTCCTGTTAGCAGCCTACAACCATGATAAGGTATCAAACAAGCATCTTCTGAGTGCTTCGGTTGCTCAGTTCCTCAGTCTTCATGATTACAATATTTTTTTTGCATTGATAGTCTCAATATTTCAAGGAAGAAACTGTACACCCAAAAAGCACTTGGTAAGTATCTTTTATTCATGTGTTTCTCAGGTCATCCCGTTACTGCTAGAGATGGTTAATCGTATCCAGGGTGTGAGGAGCATGGCTCAAGCCAGCGGAGACAGTGCTGCCCTGGACGAAGCCAAACGCCAGGCTAAGAGACAGAAGGCCAGGCGCACATGAGAGCATAGGTACAGCACAGACCACATTTTTGCACACTAAATGATACACTAGCAGCCCAGCCGCAGGCCCAGAGCATGACCCCCAAGAGTTGATTCTGACGCATTCACTTTTTTGTGTTTTGTTGATTTTTTTGGCCCAGTGTTTTCAGCTGATGCTGGCTAACTATTTAGTGTGCAATGATGGGGTTTGGAAAGTGACGCTTGACAAGAACCACTCGATTGAACCATTACCATCACCTCACCATCTCAAGTTTTGCAGGCTTTTGTCCTGTTTTTCGGTTGAATTTTTTTTTAAACTTTTTTTTTCCCAGAGCACTCACCCTGTTTGAGAAAATTGTGGACTTGGGATAGAATGAGCCATTTTTATACCTTTGTAATTTATCTAGGTCAACTTAAATGTTTAGCTGATTGTTTTGGAAGCACTTGAATGCTTTTGATATCTGTCCTCTGTCTCTCACCCAGCAGCACTGGGACGACTTCTGTATCACTTGAAATAATATGTCAGATACAGTATGAGTATGGGGATTTTTTTCCACTGCAGGAACTTAGGGGCTTGTTATAGCGTGGACCTCAACTTAGTGTAATTCTAAGACCTCTCAAGGATAGACCTGCGGATCAGTTTTTCAGGGTTTGGGGACGTTCTCAGAGGATTTATTGTGTAAGTGACAGGAAACAACAGGAGTGTTAAGAAATAACAGTCCAAAATCACCCCTCTCTCTGACATCCTTTGTAACATTGAAAAAGTTCTCTCAGTGTTACAAAGTGGTTTGACTCACTATGGAGGACAATTGGGGATGAACGTTTTTAAGTAGGGCTTTTGACAACGTGAGGGTGTAGGTGCGTTATCAGCTGTTCTTTCCAGCGTCCGAGCATCCATCTGATGTTCAGAAATGACTTTTATTAGGCAGAGGCTTCTGATATCAGGTATGGCGAGACGATACGCAGGGGTGTTTACAGGAGAGAGAGAAGTGGGAAGGGTAAGTAGGTACTGTACTTCTCAGCATCTCAGATACATTAGTCCAAGAAATGATTTTTGCAACAGGTTTGTTTTGTAATATCTGTATGAACCAAAATGACTAAGTGGACTGTTATGGCAGAAGAATAATTACTAGCCTGCATCTTAAAGGAAACAGAAAGCTGAAAAACCAATCAGGTACTGGTAAACATTTGAGTTCCTGTGGTGGAAAAATTGACCAGACTCAATGAAGATCAAATGGTATTTTGAATTTTTTAGGTTTCACTGGTTTAATATCAAATTGAATCAACTCCAAACTGAATTGAACCTTAAAATTCCATTCTGACCAGGATAATGTAATCGCTATCTGTGACCAAGAAACTGTGACCAAGACAAGCTAAGAACTGTCATGTCACCCAATGTACTGTAACGTACTCCACTGCTGATGGTATTTTACAAGAGATGATGGTGACAGACAGCATCCTGGAAATTTGGAGTTACATACTGTTTGAGGGGAAATGTATTGTTTTTTTGTTTCCTCATTTGGGTTGGGGTGGGACAAGTTAGGGATAACAATGGATATTTGATTAATTTATTAACGTGTTTAATCAGATGTGAATGTTAGCCAAATTCGTATGCAAGGAAACATCTCATCAGAAGTGTGGTTGTTGATTTGAATGAGATCCTGTTGGTGTGTGACAAGGTATTTAATGAGCAACATTAAAGTTAATACTGAAGTGAAAATCTCTACACAGGCTCTGTCTCCGCTACCTTGATAGAATTGCATATTCATGAGCTCTTTGTCTTAGCAGTGAGTGCTGTAATTTACTGTGAAACTTCAGACTCCAGTTATTTCTCTGTTTTGAATTCATCCGCCCGCAACTGTGGCTGACTTTCACCGACAAATGAAAAAAACAGACTACTTTCTGATTGAAATATATTCCAATGAGTTCACATTTAGGAGGAAGTGGATAGTTTTGATTGGGGTGAGGCGAGGATGGGTGAGGGTGGAGTTGTCATTTAGTTAGAGTCAAATCATTTTTGAGATCATGAAGGTGGACTGGAAGGAAATGAAATGTGTTTTATGATGTTGCCTCTAGGGGACAGTGTAATATTAGACATGAATGGAAGCTTCCCTCCTCTTTTGTACATGTTGAAATAAAAAAGTCCTACTGGGCTGAATTCATGAAAATTAACTTCCAAGAAAATTAAGTGTCCAACTGACTTGTGTCATTATTCCTTATCATCTTCTAAACAGAACATTGTATCAAAAGTTTTTTTTTTAAATTTCAGACTGAAGGGATTTGAGTCTTCTGGTAACTGTCTATAAGGGACTACTGTATATTTGCTGTCCATATGTTCTCATATGGAAACTACATTTAAATATGAAACTAATGAGCTTTGCCTCATTCTGCTGGAGAATGGAAGAGTCAGACAGCTGAGATCTTAATTATGGGTTTCTAGAAGAGGCCTCTAAAACACCCTCTACTATATTAGGTAATAGCTTATCAACAAAAGAACTTGTTTTGGCTTTGTAGCATCCAGGCGTTGGCTTTTCGAATTCTTGAATTGTTAGTAGAAACGAGTTTTTATTTCCTCAAACTTTCATGGTCAGCTAGTGATAACTAGCACTGTAATTAAGTCTGGCACAAATTACAAGTAAAGATGCTACAATGTTAGAGCTGCACTTGTGTGTGTGGTGCTCGCTGCAGTTTTACCAAGTGGTGTCATGGGTGGTATTTAGTTCATGAACAAACTGTCACCACATCCTTAAAGGGAACAGATTCACCGCTGTTGTAGATCAAATCAGTTGTGTTTAGTGATGGAGCTCTTCACTGCAGCCTGGATTCATTTGAACTGCAATATCCCTGTCTGTTTAGAAGAATAAATAAAAAATTAGCAAACTAGAAAGAGGCAACGTTACAGAAAGGGAGAGTTTGCCCTTTCTGGCAGAAAGAAGGAGGGAATGGAAGGCTTTCTGGCACAAAGAAGAAGTGCAGGCTAAAATAGAAGAACCTCTGTCAGAAAGCCTTTAAGGCAAACTTCTCCCTTGTGCATTTGTGTTCATAAACCACGGGTGTTCTTACATTGAGCAGAATATAATTGAATAAAATAGGTTTGACCACGATTTCCCCAGCTGACAAGTCACTGCATCTTAATAATATGCCTTTAAAAAGATAACATTGCATGCTGCCTGTTAACAACACCAGAAACATCTGTTGTGATTCTGGATGTGTTGGAAGGAAGCTGTACGTTATTTTGTAGGTACATCAAAAAATTTAATGAATTTATTGTGCCAGCAAACTAACCCTAGCCTGCTACTGTAGAAACCACTCTGTTCGGACAGACCACCAACAAGAGAGGTGCAAGAATGAAATATTATGAATATCAAGAGGCTGTGATAAGATATTAAAAGAGGTGTGTCTTATCTGCTGGCTACAGTAATAGCATCTGCTATGAATAGGAGCCCCTAGGTCACAGGATAAGGAAGCTACTAAAAAAAAAAAATAAAACAGGAAAAAAATGTTCAAAATATTCATATAAATGAAGTGGGTATAAATGCATTTTGCATCAAAATATTAGATATCGGAGGCAATATATGACTTGAGTCCCCAGCTCACACACCATTCAAGCCTTTGAAAAAGGATCAATTTTGCATTCAATATTTGTCTAAAAAAATGTAAAATTCAGTTCAATAGAGGTGTGTCACAAGACATGGAAGCTATTTAACAAAAATAATTTTGTGTTGAAAAATTCATATAAACCTAAGCGGTGGTAAAATGCTACAAGAATAGTCTCTTTCATTAATACCTACATTTGTGTTTGAGATTTCTGTGGGTTTAATGGCATATTCTATTTGAGGAACTTATTTATTCTTTATTTTTAATTTGACCAGTTTTGGTCCTCAAAACAATGGTATGCTCTCTTGAAAATTTTTTAAAAATCTTTCTCAAGTTCAATCAATAAATGATTCATTATTATAATGGAAAAAGTGAAATTCAATGCTTAAAAAAACAATGTGATCTCTCATTTAGGTAGCGCTCATATGGGTTGTACTTCACTGTAATCCAGACGCACTTAAAATTCAGTTTATTAATGAGCGCACAGTAGGCATCCCCATGGTAAACAGTTTATTGAATCAACATCAAGAATGGGGACAACTGTAAAAAAATGTGAATAATTTACAGTACAAATCTGTTCTGCTCATTATGATCAATTTGTTTCTTATTATCAATATCAGCTTATAAACCTGAACCGGCGGGCCTTTTTTTTTTTTGCTCTTCAACATTGTTGGAATTTGTCGTTCTCCTATAATTTAGGAGGCTTTGTCCTGTCAAAATTGTTGATTTGGCACTGGAAAGGCTACATCCTTATTGTCTTGCCACTGCAATTGTGACAGTGAATGCCATTGTCTGAGAGCTTGTCACTCAATGCATTGCTTTTTGATGGCAGCAGAGACGCTGCGGGGCTCATTTGCTGCCACTTTGTCTTGATGAGATGTAGCCAATTAGCATGAGCCACTCAGTGCAGCGTCTGTCTGAAGCAACCTGAGGAATGAAAGCACCAACAACGCACCAGGGACGGCTGTTCAATCAAATAACCTTGTTGCTCAAGTTTATTACACATGGCAGTCTGTTGCAGTTGGGAGTTGTGGTGGTCTATCTTTCTCTTGCAAAAAATGTTATTGCTGTCATTTTTAATAGCGTGATAATTATCATGAACTGATATTTTTATACCTCCACACCTGAGGCATTAGGTTTTTTGGGCTGTTCTTAAGGGTGTGTGACAACGTGGGAATTTCCAAAAATTTGGCTTGAATGTCAACTGGGACTCAAGAGTGAGCTGAAAGCATGTTGAATATTTTGTTGGCCGAAGGTCACTGTCGTCTAACAAAAATGTCTTGTCTCTGTTATGCTTTGAGGAAATTCCTCCAAATATATTACAAATATTCACTGGGACTCAAGGATAGACTGAAAACATTTTGGAGGTCAAAGGTCAAGGTCACTGTGACAGGCCTACGTAATGTGATGTTCTTAGTTGTTTTAAGAAAACAGCCTTTCATGACATGCTTCACTCCCTGTCATTAAGTCTGCCTCCATAACCTGTGTATTGCATTCTGAGGGCCCTCGAGGATCCATGAGGGTTTAAGGTTTGTTTAAAGTTTTAAAATGTGTAGAGGCAGTTGCCTCATTAGATTAGAACATGCAAAATCTTTTTCTTACAACGTGGATTCGTATTGTCTCAAGTGTATTCATTTAAAGTATCTCAAATGCAAATGCTGTGGAGCGTCATGATTGATCCCGCATCTACTGCATTTGCATTAGTGTGTCTCCATTCATGTCACCCAATGCCAATACTCCAGTGGCTTACTGCCCAGCCCGAGACACCCCTACCAGTCATAATCCATCAGGCAGGACACGAGTCATCCTGGTGCCGAGGAGGGATGAGGTGGAGAAGTAGGAGCAGCACATCATCTGTGGCCAATTAATAGCAAACATTTGATGAGACGGCCAGAGAAGGAGAGAGGAATTAAATATTCATAGGGGATGATGACAAGATGGGCAGCGGTGAGAATGATGTGTCATAGTATCTACTGGCTGCTTTTTGTGGGCACTGAAACCTATGCGTGTGGAGTCTCCAGCCAGACGCACTCAAAGTGCCAGTTTCTATCAGTACAAGAGGTGTGTCATGTCACCCTTTTATGAAAGCCGATGTCTACTGACTGCATGCCTGATGTGATGATATCTGAGGTGGCTGTACCCTCACTAATGTAATCCCAGAGTGTCTCGCATCATTCAACTTTTTAAGATATATTATGACTAAGAAAGTATGGCCTACTTGAGGGCAGAATCAAAGAAACATTCATAATTGAACATTTTGGGCAAAAAAAAAAAAAAATCGATACATTTCAGAGTAATCTGTGCATAGTTTGAGCATGCTCCAGCACAGAGTACAGCTTTAGTGAACTTTATCATTTAAAATGTTGCCTATAGCCAATTATCTTCACATTCCTGCATTAAAGCAATACTCAGAATGTGTATTGTGCCTATGAAGTATTCACAAATGGGTGTCTTGAGTTCATGTTTTTTTCCCCCCTCCTCCTGCATCACTTTTTTGTGACTCCAAAGAGCAGAAAGAAACATTTATATGCTTTCTAGTTTGCCATTTGTTCGCTGTACAACAGAACTGGAAATGTTTGTTTTTAGCCCAAATGTATGTTTTTTTTGTTGTTTTTTTTGTTTTGTTTTTTGCTCTTGGGTTACTGAACATACATCTGTATGAAGAGGATATAGATATACTGGACGATGTGCTTCAGAATTTGCAAAACAATCAATGGGGGCAATTTTGCTGTAGTTTAGTTACTGTAGTTGTTAGCCATCAGTTGCTATTCAAGCTAAATACACGTGGATGCATTCTGGAGTAACAAAGAAGCAATGCAGGATCTCTAAATAATTTAATAAGCAAAAAACATCTTTTGATTTTATTTGATCTTTATCTCGAACAAACATAAAAATACAACAATAAATAATAAAAATTCTCTCGACACAAGTGTATTGTCTTAATCCATATATGATCTTAAACAATCAAGAATAAAGGTCAAACTTTTCACTGCCTGCCTCATGCTCTTTGAGGAGTTTTCTCTTTTTTTTAACACGTTTAACATCTATTTCTCAGTGTGAACCTTGTCTCCTCCTCTGCAGCAGGTCACAGGGTCAGGAGAGCCACACATGAGCACTGTCCTCTAATCCTCTGCTGTCCAGAAATCTCTCCTTAATCAGGTCCATTTCACTGACCACCGCCACGAGCTGCCCACATGTTGTTCGTCCCCCTCCCCTCCGTCTCACAGGATCAGCATAGTGATCTCTGCTGTCACTATTGAGAGCTTTGCAGGTAATGCTCAAATGCCTAAACGCTGCCCTTGCAGATCATAGGAGTATTCAAGCCCATTTTCCATTGTTGGTTTTAAGAGGTTTTTGTTGGCAGGTGCAGTGATAAAAGCACAGCCTGGTAATAAAAGGCTGTAGTACTCTATTTCTCTCCCCCTCTCTCTATCCATCTTGTTTTGTCTCATATCTCCTCTCTCTTTCCTCATTGCTCTCCTCAGCTCATGGTTCCGATACAGTGGTGCTGTAGCCCATACTGTCATCTGTATGTTCAACGTAGCCTGACAAAAGCGAAGGAGGTGTGAGACACAGTGAGCCGAGAGAGACAGAGGGATGTCTGCTGAGTGAATATAGTGGAGCAGTCGATCACTTGGAGTTGTAAAAGTCCTTGAGCAAAGTCATTGTGGAGGAGGACAGAGGACACTGGTATGGATGCTGACACCCTGGAGGAAGCCTTGACCAAAAGGCTTTGACATACTAAGACCTTTCTTTTAGAACATCGGTGAAATGAGCTTTGAATGTTAAATATTAAACCCTAGCTTGCAGTGCTACCAGTATCGATTAAAGCCCAAAGAGTCATTATAGCTGCCCCTCCAGGCCAGGTGTAGGCTTGACTTCATTTTAACACAGCATAGTAAATGCCAATTTAACCCTTTTGGGGGAAATTTGTGGCTTTAAATCAAATTTTTTTCTCAATCCATCCATTAATTTTCTACCTCTTATCTTGTTAATTATCTCGTAGGGTCAACACACACAGACAACTATTCACACTCACAGCCATACCTACAGTCAATTTAGAGTATCAATCAGCCTCGTCCTCTCCTGATGTCTTTGGACTGTGGGAGGAAGCTGGAGTACCAAAGAGAACCCACACAGGCACAGGAACAGGAACAGGAACAGGAACAGGGAGAACATGCAGACTCCACACAGAAAGACCCCACGCTCGAGCCAGGGCTTTAACCCCAAAATTTCTTGCAGTGAGGCGACAGTGCTAACCACTGCACCACCATGTGGCCCTTTTACTAAATCCATACTTTAAATTATTCATTATATTCAAATGCACAGCATGGATCCCCAAAAAGTGTCCTTGCTTATACGCTACACAGCCAGCAACACTTTTGTAACGAGGTTTTAATTAGTTATCTCTCAGACACAGTGAGGATACACATTAAACAGACACACATGACAATGTTTCTTTACTCAAAGCTGGTGACTGACGCATCCATCAGTGGTGTCTGATCATAAGAGCTATAAAGCTTATAACTGTTCTAACAGGCTGTGGAAAATGTCACATTTTGAGATGATTGAGGAAAATGAAAGCATGGTTTAATCCTCTCCTCATCTCATCCGTCACACCTTGCTAAGCAGTGGTGGGAGGATACTGATGATACTGCTGCCCATTACAACAAACATGTTATGATTAGCTGGGCATACCTTTTCTGATTAATAGGATTAATTAAATGGGGGAATTGTCAACTTGATAAGAGGAAAAAAAACATTTTTTTTGCGCAAAATCAATTTGATAGGTGCATACAATCTGGAGAGTTGTGTAGATGTAGGTACAAAAAAATAGCCAGGATTGAGGGGGTTATTATTTTGTGAGAGGACAGAGGCAAAAAAAAAAAAATCCTCCCTGACCTCTGCTATTGGTTAACCAGAGGGTAAAGAGATGACACAGAGAAAATGGGAAATGTTGGGCTGTCTCTGGTGCAACAGAGAAGTCAGGTAGATGAGACAATGTCAGAATGTTTACCAGCAGTGGTATAATTATTGTGAAAAATTAAAGCTGAGATGATTTGTAGCATCAACCAACAACTACACTTTATTTGAAATGATGCCTCACAGAGATCACTGGCGCAAACAGACTTCTGGGGCTATTGTCATATTTACCATCTACACACATGTGTAACTCTACTGAGCTCAATTTTAAATTGAGACTCAAAGATGCCAGATTGCACGGGTGGCTCAAATTGACACGATGATGTGCCTGCTCAAGTTGAAAATGTTTCAGCTCCAGCGAATGAGCCCATGGCTTTATTAAGATGAGAGATTTCCAACCGGTCCCAAGAGACCATGTCAAAGTATCCTTTAACAAGACATTAAACCCCAATTATTGCTCCTGATGAGCCTCCACCATCAGAGTATGAACGTATGATTGTAATTGGGTGACTGAGACAACACTGTAAAATGCAACTGTTACAGAAGAGAAGGCGCTATACAACAGCACAGTTTGTGGTGCAGATATCCCTCCCTGCTTCTCTGTTGCTTTGCTTTTTGTACAGCTCAGACACATTATTGATGCCCTGAGCCAACTGTTAAAATAGAGCTTGAGCAAATCCAAACTGTTGGCTTGAGAACTGTGAACTATTATCACTGCTGAACAGGTGAACAACTCTGCACCCGTTTTCTGCAACGATCTTTCTATTTGTGGCTTCACCGGATTAGCACTGCTTTGATGCATGTTCAGCAGTTTCTCTCAAGTTCATTTCACTGGCTACTTACGGCAGTGCACCATCTACTATTTTTTTCTGGCCTGCTCTATGCAGGCTTTCTCTGGCCCACAGAGTTAGCTATATAGTCTGGCCAACATCTCTGTAGTCACTGACACTGTCCTCAATGAACTGTTCTCACATTATGGGTATTTTGAACAGGGGGAAAAGGAAGCTTGGAAGAACAGCAAACCCTCCTTAATTAGGTTCCCAAGCACTCACCAGTGTGAGAGTACTCTTGTTTTTCTTAAATCTGAAATAAAAAAGCACCTATCCACCAAAAACATGCTACCAAATGACCTTCGATCTCTAAAACATCCATCATCATTGTCACTTTTACACTTTGACTTACAGTTTCAACTTTTCACACTTTTATATTCAAAGCCTGATTTGGTCTGATTGCTGGTACCCTCTCTAAATGTCTATTGTTATTTATTTATTTATTTATTTATTTATTTATTTATTAACCTCTTTTCTTATTTATTTACATAGATTTTGACATAAATGCAATTTTATTGTAATTTTATTTTAATTTTTTCTGCAGTTTTGCATTTCTAGTGAACCTCACTTTCTACAATGGGTCTCAGCCTCCTCTTCTTTAGTTTTTGCTGTAATATTTTAAATGACCACATAATTTTAGAGTTGTTTAGGCATTCTTTTTAGATAACACTGTAATAAAAGACCCTTCAAATGTACCTTAAACCTATCCCCCTAATGTGTCTACAGTTTTCCCCTTTCTTACAGCAGCACCAGCCTTTATGTTTAGTTTGAACATTTAATTTGAAAAAATTTGATATAATTTAGCAAAAATACATGTCTGGTCAGTTAAAAATGTGTTTTTTCATTTGCAATATAGTATTCAAAGGCTCACTACTAGTATTTCTTCCTAATCAAGAGTGGGCCAAGCTAAGGCCAGGTCTCAGTGACAAAGGAGCAATAAATGGTCATTCTATTTTGGCAACTATAGGGGCTATAGCTATTTGTAATATTTAGGGGCGATAGCTATTTGTAATATTTAGGGGCGATAGCTATTTGTAATATTTAGGGGCTATAGCTATTTGTAATATTTAGACCTTAACTTTCTAGGACTGGAAACAGTACTGTGAGTGAAAACAGTCCATCTGAGATGCTGTTTTTTCAGAAATTTCTCAATAAATTGTGTTAGTAAGTCAATTTGATATTCAACAGTCATTTGCTATTTAAAATCAAACCTATTGTCCTCTTTAATGACTAAATGAATGGCTATTTAATCCCCTTCAGAACACAAAGACTGTCCTTTCTCATACTGTATACTATACAGCTTGTTTTTGAAATTTAGCCATTGTACATTTCTTAAAATAGTTAAAAAATGTCAAAAATATGATAACAAACCAATCATGCTTCCTGTTTTGGATCGTAGGGTGTCAACTCTACATTTTTTTCTTCATATACCACAAACCCTGCTTTTGAAACATGGTCTTTGTGCATAGACATATTTTTTTCAAATACTTAAAAAAATTTAAATAAATCTATTATAATCCCTGGTGTTTTGATCTCAGGGTGTCAAATCACCTTCACAACATAGATGCTGTCCTCACATACTGCCAACCCACCCATCCATCCATCGATCCATCCATCCATTTTCTTCCGCTTATCCTGGGGCTGGAGCCTATCCCAGTCGCTTTCAGGTGAGAGGCAGGGTTCACTCTGGACAGGTCGCCAGTCCATCGCAGGGCCAAAATATACAGACAGCCAACCCTTCACACTCAGTCATACCTACGGTCAATTTAGAGTATCCAATTAGCCTCATCTCCATTTGCATGTCTTTGGACTGTGGAAGGAAGCGGGAGTACCAGAGAGAACCCACAAAGGAACAGGGAGAACATGCAGACTCCACACAGAAAGATCCTGTGCCCGAGCCAGGAATCGAACGTGGAACCTACTTGCTGTGAGGCAACAGTGCTGACCACTGTGCCACCAACCCTTTTTGAAAAAAAAAAATACACATTTTTTAAAATTACTTTGAAATGTTTATATGGAGGGAAATGATCATGTGCACATAGACATCTGAACAATGGTATTTTGGGGATTTTAAATGGATAGATCTTGACCAAACTTGAGTCCAGCTCTGTCACACACCTCTACTGTACCTCCTGGGAATTCACAGCAAAGGAAATGAACAGCTTCTTTCTTCACGGTCACTTATGAGCTCCACTACTTTGCTCCAATGTGATGTGTGTCAGTGCAGAAGGTCATTGTTAGTGTTGCACATTTAGATACACTTCTTGTCATGGCCCTGTGTAGACCGTATCCACTTTAAGTTATACATTTTAAGTTGTGGACTGATTTTGGACCTTATCTTTCTTGTGATGTGGTTTTGCCCCCTGTTTTCTTGTGTTACTTGTCTTGTTATTTGTTTTGAAATGTAGTTCCCTCATGTGTACTTTACTTACTTACATACAGTAACTTCTTGTTTTTTATTTCTTCCACCTTTTTTGAGCCTCCCCTGTATCTTTTTTATTTTGTCAGTCCTCATCAGACACAACCCTGCTCCCAGTGTTTCTTTCTCTGTTAGCTCCTTCTCTGTCCTCATGTTCACCTGCTTCTTGTTGTGTCATCAGTAGTCCATATAGAAATTCAGTTGTCATGTCTGTCTTTGTTAGCTTTTCTGTTATGCTTCCCAGCTTTCTATATCACCCAGCCTGTCCACCAAAAGGCAATGTTTTTAGTGTCAGTCCAGCTTTTAAAAATCAAAGTTTTGTCAAGTCCTGCTCACCCCTGTGTCTGCATTTTCCTGCTCCATTACCAACCCTGACAATTATCTCTGATGTGAACCTTGGCTGTTTTTGTCAGGAGCGAACATTGATTGGGAAAGGAAGGGGAGGGACTATCTCACAACATGTGGTGGATGGAGATGGGATAACACAAAATAAGTAAAGGCATTTTCATTGAATGTGGCCTGTGGCTAGACACAGGTGGCTGCACATTCACAGGTGGTGAGTGTAGTGATGAGTCATCAAATGTGTGAAAGATTCACCGCAGTTTACCAATAGACAGGGTTTTTGAATTTAAAACTACTCTTGTTCATAGTTTTGGATGTTGTCACAAACTGGGCCACACGGCCATGACAAAGGGGGAAACACAAACAAAAGGGAAGCCTATTCAATGATTATTAACTAAAGAACACCAAAAGCATAAACATAAGAGAGAACTTAGATCAAAAGTATAAGTGAGTGCATGCGGTAAACCGTGCGTGCGAGTGGGTGTTGTAAGGTGCAACTCTAATACCCCTTTCACTGCACCAAAAATGCGGGTCAATGCGGGGTTTTTGGCACTCTGAAAGGGTCAACTGACTCGCCAAGCGACCCGGATGTTTAGCAGCTGGGCTCGCCTGCAGTGTGAAAAAGGCAACCTGCGTCGTCTCAGGTTTCACGCGATCTTCCTGTTGCATCCTGATTTTGTCACTGTGCTGCCTGTCAGGCTTCACCTGTAGCTTCTTCAGCTCCCTTCCAGACGAGCCAAAAACTCCATCCCCCTTTGCTGCATTAGCGCTTAGACATTTTCCAATCTGCGCTGAGTTTGTTTGCTTTGCAAAAGAGACAACATTGCAATGCACGCAATGACAATGCTAACATTTGACTCTGTGACATCCATGTTGTTGTTTGTTTGGACACAGGTGCTGCTCATTCCCAAATGACCCTTGGCTCCACCCACTGCTACCTGCAAGGGAGAAGACAAGACAAGGCAGGAAGGCAAAAAAAGGTCATCCCCCCATGGGATCTCTGTCCCTAAACAGGCTCACTGGACTGGCTTTTATGAATAAGGACATACTCATCTGCCAGCTCCACAGCCTCAGCGGCAGTCTCAAAGTCTCAAGTCATCTATATCAGAGGACATACATCAATGATTGAACTGGGTGGTCGGCTCCCTAACAAACTCCATATGTGACTGGTTAACCCTTTTTTTCCCCATGTCAAAAAATGCCGGCGATAGGCTTCTGGGACAAACTCACACACCTTTAACACAGCATCCTTCACTGACTTTTAAGTGATTGTCATTACTTAAAGATGCATAAGCCTCCTGTGCCTTCCCAGACAACACACACTGCAACAGCAAAAATTTGAGTCTGACCAACCCCCTGCCTGTGCAATCTACTCAAAAAAAAACCTCCGGATCCTTCTCATTGAATATTGGCAAAAGCTGCAAATACCTCGCAGGAGCCTCCGAAAGCAGAGATGAACCTTCCTCTCTTTGGAAGACATCTACAGCAAGCTTACCCTCTCTGACTAACCCCAACCTAGTAGTCTGCAGTGCTACCTTTGCCTGCTCTGATTCTGCAACTGTTCAATTTCAACCTGCTTTTCCACCTCCAGCCTATGCCTTTCCTTCTCATGTACCAACTGCAACAAAAGCAACTCTTTTTGCTGCTCAGGATTTAAAATACCTGCTGGAACTGAAAGTGGCTGTGCTGCAATTGCCTGACCACATTCTTCTTTCTGTGCCCCCAGTACCTCTTTTGCCACTAACAGCAGCTTAAGTGTAGCCTTCACACTGTCTTTACGTTATCACTAAGATCACTCAAATCAATTTCATACTCGTCTGCAATTTGCATCAGCTGATCCTTAGTGCAACGATTCAGAAAACCCTCACTAGGGGCAGCAAAAAGGTCCTCTAATCCTGCCATCCTACAGCAAACACTGTCTTAAGCTCAGCAAATGAACACAGAACAGAGCCAAAGCCAGTGCCGCATAGGCCCATTAGTGCAGAAAAGAGACACTACTAATGTCCCTAGTTAATGTGGCTACATTTACACGAAAACAATCTAAACAGAAAACGCAAAAGTGGCGTTGCGTTCTCACTTTTTATTCCACGTTTAGACAAGCATTTTCAGGAGGAAGTCTGCGTGCATACAGTGATGCAAAAGTGTGTGGAATTCGATTTTTTATGCACGTCATGCTACTGCTCTGATGACCCTCAGCCACACCCACTGCTCCCTGCAAGGGAGAAGACAAGACAATGCTGGAAGGCAAAGAGGGTCATCACAATATGCCAAGCAATAACTGAACCACTAACAAAGGGATAAACTGGGAACATGCATTTTTACATTTACGTTTAAGACTGACAGACTGTAGATATCTGGCTTTGTGATGTATGGCATTTTATAATATATATATATATGTGTGTGTGTGTGTGTATGTGTCCATGCATTTTCTGTGTGGGAGACTGGCCAATCCAAGTGACCCTGATATCACAACAGGACTTGGACCACAGGGGGTGGATGAGATCTGCCCTGGGTACCTCAAGGCTCTGGATGTTGTAGGGCCGTCTTGGTTAACACGTCTCTGCAACATCGTGTGGGCATTGGGGGCAGTGCCTTTGGAGTAGCAGACTGGAGTGGTGGTCGCCATCTTTAAGAAAGGTTTCAGAGGGTGTGTTCCAACTATCAGGGGAACACACTCCTCAGCCTCCCCAGAAAGGTCTACACCAGGGCACTGGAGAGGAGGGTCAGGGCGATAGTCGAACCTCAGATTGGGGAGGAGCAATGTGATTTTCGTCCTAGCTGTGGAACTGTGGATCAGTTCTTTACCCTCACTCGGTTGCTGGAGGGGGCATGGGAGTTTGCCCAACCAGTCAACATATGTTTTGTGGATTTGGAGAAGGGTGATGACCATGTTCCCAGGAGCACTCTGTGGCACTCCGGGAGTATGGGGTGGATGTCCCCTGACAAAGGGCTATTCAGTCTCTCTACGAGAGGAGTGAGAGTCTGGTTCGTGTTGCCGGTGATAAAGAGGGAGCGAAGCCAGAAGGCAAAGCGCTTTATTTACCGGTCAATCTATATTCCAACCCTCACCTATGGTCATGAGCTCTGGGTAATGACCAAAACAACAAAACTGTGAATACAAGCAGTCAAAATCGGTTTCCTCTGCAGGTTGGGTGGGCTCTCCCTTAAAGATAGGATGAGAAGGTCAGTCATTTTGGAGGGACTCAGAGTAGAGCCGCTGCTCCTCCATGTTAAGAGGTATCAGTTGAGGTAGTTCAGGCATCTGGTGATGATGCCTCCCTCAGGAGGTTTTCGGGCATGTCCAACTGGGAGGAGGCCTCAGGGCAGACCCAGCACATGCTGGAGGGTTTATATCTCCTGGCTGGCCTGGGAACGCCTCAGGATTCCCCTGGAAGACGTGGTAGAAGTGGCTGGGGAGAGGTTTTCTAGCTGAGGTTGCTGCCCCTGTGACCTGGACCAGGATAGGTGGAGGATGATAGAGACAAAGACAAACTTTAGGTGCTTCAGATGTGCAGGATCATCGGGTGAATATAAGTGACAGCAGGTGTGCATCATCATGCCCTTGTATCTTTCTGAGTCTTTGTGATGCATGCCAGCTGCAACATCATGGGCAAGATCATACTGGGTATGCCTCTCATATCATGTCACACAAGTTAAATACACTATTGTAAACTTTGGACATTTTGCCTCTTTGTTAAATTTCCATTATTAGCACACTGTGAACATTATACTGTGTCAGTCTGAGGGTTACTAAGACTTTAAATAACTTTGAAGAATTTGCTGATTTTGTCTCATGGTGTGAGCTGAGCTCAGTCTGGCAAAGTCTAAGGAACAGGTGGTGGACCTGAGGAGGACCAAGTCTCCTGTGACCCTTGTTTCCATCCAGGGTTCAACGTGGACACTGTGGAGGACAATAAATATCATGGAGTCCACATAGACAATAAACTGGACTGGGCTCGGAACACTGAAGCCCTTTATAAGAAAGGACAGAGCCACCTCTACTTCCTGAGGGGGCTCAGGTCCTACAACATCTGCAGGACAATGCTGAGGATGTTTTACGAGTCTGTGGTTTCTAGTCCGGTTCTGTTTGCTGTGGTGTGCTGGGGCAGCAGACTGAGGACTGCAGATGCAAACAGACACAATAAACTCATCCACAAAGCTGGTGATGTGCTGGGGGTGAAACTGGACTCCTTAGAGACAGTGATGGAGAAAAGGATGCTTCTGAAACTACAGAGCATCCTGGACAACATCACCCACCCCCTCCATCAGCTCCTGGTCCAACACAGGAGTACACGGACCAACAGACTCAGACCCCGCCCAAAAAATCAGAGCTACAGAAGGTCCTTTCTCCCAATGGCAATAAAATTGTGCAGTACATCTCTGTGATTGCACTGTCAATCATCCATACTCACTGCACAGTCTTCGGGTTAATTCATGTAAATGACACACTTATTGTACGTACTTATTTTTGCACACTGCTCTTTAGCACTTTGTGTATAATCTTTTCTGTCATTATGTGCATAGCCTTGTTCTCTTCCATCCCCTGTTTATTGTTGTTGAGTAGAGCACTGTTACAAACAGAATTTCCCTTGGGGATGAATAAAGTACTCTGATTCAGATTTGTCCTTCAACTTATCATATAAGCAGATTGACATCAGGTGATTTAGGAGCCTATCCCAGTGAGAGGCGGGGTTCACCCAGGACAGGTCACCAGTCCGTCGCAGGGCCTTCTTTAGGACCATTATTAGGGTGTTCAGTATCTTGCTCAAGGATACTTGGACCTTGTCACCTGGGGAAGTGAGGATCGAACCATCAACCCTTTGGTTACTAGATGGCTACTCCACCTCCAAGCCATGCCGCCCCTCATGCCACCTATATTTCAGGCTAAGTGTGTTTTACTGTGTTGTCCTATTGACTTCCATTTCTATTTGTTTCAGGGGGAGAAGAAACCAGCCTCCAAAGAGCTTGAGAGAGAAGCAAAGAAGGGAGCTGGTGAGGTACATCAATCTTTTTTAAGGGTTTAATTGACACACACTAGTAAAACTGAAGTTAGACAAACAATATCTTGCAAAGATGTTGCTAGAGCAGTGTCGTACACCCCTGATAACTTTAAAAGAAGGACTCATGCACAGTTTTGATATTGGTAGTCCTCCAAACCTTTTTTGTTGTTTTTCTTTTTGCACGAAGCATAGTTTGATGCATTGTATGGGTTTGCATCTGTCCATTAAGTGGAAACAAAGTGTGCAACATTTGCTGTGTGCAATAACTGGGTATATTGTCCTTTTGCATGTTACTGTTAACAATGTGCAATTGCATCCTGTGCCCATGGCTGAGTCTTCATGGACATTTGCTGGTTACTCCAAATGATATAAAGTATCTTATCCACATTTGTCCTCACTTTGGACTTGAACTAATTATCATGTTGTAAAGTGTAATCTAGATGTATAATTTCTTTGATATTTGTTTTTATTTTTCAATTTTGCAGTTAAAGAAACAACAGAGTAAATTCCTGTTAGTACAGTGGTCTGCACTAGATGTCTTCATTTGTCCAAAATTTGAGGGACTTGGTTATTATATGTCAGAACCAATCTGTTCTTATGTACAGCAGCTTTGATATAAGTGCTAATAAGCAAGTTAAATCAAAACATTTTCTCTTATCTCATGCAATTTTAGCCCGTCTGTCTCCGGCCATGACACATATCATCCATCCCAGTTTTCTGTTCATGTGATTCTTGTCTGTTGCTGATAGGAACAATAAGGCCAATCCACTCAGTGACCTGTTTCATCTTCAAATCCACTTTCTTGAATAAACGGTCAGTCAAATATAACTTGGGTCATTTGGTCTTTTGAAATATAAATATGATTAATCAATCAATCAATCACAACTTTTTATAGTTTTGGTTATATTTGCCTTTGATTTGAAAAATGACGACTCATAAGAAACACAGCTAATTATATGGGCTTTGCCATTTTGTCCATGAGCATTCGATGTAGGACAATTGTGACAAATGGACATTGCATGACATGTCTAAAAAATAACTTGGACTTGGACTTAAAGGAAGGATCCCTCATCAATGACTGTCATGATGCAATTGAAGACGCTGCAGGTATGTAGAAAACCTGCTAGATGACTGGAGTTTGACTATTTTTGTATACTTGTATTTTTTTTTTTAGTTATGTGAATTGCACAGTACAAGTTCCATAAACTTTGTCAGATCATGGAGTTTTGAATTGCTCCCAGTAACTATTGTTCAACTATTAGGGTCAACTCAACAGTGATCTTTGAAAAATATTTTTATATCTATAAAGCAAAGTAAGAAGATTAAAAGTGTCAA
The DNA here is from genome assembly GCF_037954235.1 of Aulostomus chinensis. Lineage (NCBI taxonomy): Eukaryota > Metazoa > Chordata > Actinopteri > Syngnathiformes > Aulostomidae > Aulostomus > Aulostomus chinensis. The sequence continues at coordinate 10,044,106 of NC_141327.1, read as the reverse complement.
ATCTGATCAAATTAATTGTTGATAATTTGAGTTCTATTGAACTCTGAAATGTTGCAACTGAGTGTTAAAGGATGTAATCAGCTGACATGCTTGCTGCTAAATAGGCTGGCGTATCAACTATTATTTCAGTTCGGGCTCAATTAAATTCATTCTGTTGAATCAAAACAGCCTAAAGTGTGCTGATAAACATTTCAGAGATGTTCAGAAATAATTTTGCTGTACACAACAGCAGTCTCCATTTTCTCAGACTAGTTAGGTGTTGGATGGATAAAATTCACACTGTCAGACCAAGATGGATCGATGTGTGCGCTGATGAAAACTTTTGATTTTCAGATGTACAAAAACAATTGTTTTCAGTGTTTCTTGACTTGCTGAACTGCACCCCATTTTTTAAATCCTCATAAACCTAAGAACACACAGATGCAGCCATTGTAGTGTTTGCTTGGGTTGTGAGGGTTTTTACATGGGATATTGGATCACTGCTTGTTCTCCACAAAAGTTTGAGACTTTCATGTTTATAGAGGAAGAGAAGTCTCACAAATGGAACACCACTTTTATTTCTTGATCTTTAAAATGCAGTCATTAGAGGTAAAACCACAAACTGCACTACTTTCACACGCCGACATCACAACAAGCTTCACCCTTAAACTTTTGCTTTGATGACATTTAATGTTGGCCACAACTTCTGCGGTATTGTTCAGCTAATTGTTTGCACCATTTTTCACACACTTTAGCTTTGAAATTCACCTGTAGTGTCTACTGATATATATTTTACACTTGAACAAAGCATTGAAATGTGTGGTCTTAGCACTAAGAACTTTTTAACTGAACTCTTCTCACAATCCTTTGACTTTGTGATGACGGAAACAGATGTTCAGGGATGCTAATTTGTAGCATAACATCAAGATATTTTTATTCCCACATTTCTAATTTGAGCCACACCTCAATAAAACTCATTCACTCTTATTGCCACACAACCTACAGCCACCTTTCAACATAAAAGCATACTGTATTAATGCTTGTGTGTTCTGTTATTTTTGCATGTGTTTTTTCATTAAGCCTAGAGTTTCTGATTTCTACTAGCATTTCCTGATCAGCTATGTAGTCTCTGTGGGCCGGTAAAATCATATTTATGCAGTATTTTTTCCAGCAAAAACAACAGCAGGTGAATTCACTGATTAGTTCCTCCCCTCTGACTGAGGTGTGCTAATCAGTGGAATCAAACAGTGAAGCGGGTACCACAGACACGTAGCTCTCAATTGCACACGGTTTGCTCTGCGAAAAGACCGACATAATTTCCTTTGTAATCTCCCATATTTTCTATCTGGCATCCTCTCTCTTTCTCACACATTCTTGTCCCCAATTGCTACCACATTACTCTGTCTGCTACTGTTTCTCCCTTTTCCTCTCTTGTTTTTCTCTCCATACATCATGCTGCGGTTGTCTTCCAATGTCAGTGAGTGAATAACATAGCCCAGTAGGTGCCAAAGGAAAAAGGATCTCTGGCCTGGGTTGATCTCTTGTCTTTGCGCCTCCTGGGACCCTCACACACAGACACAGCATGAGCGTCTGGCCAGCTGCTGAGGGGAATACTGAGTGATCCTCCATGACGCAAACACATTCACAACATGACTGACAGGTCAACCAAATGATTGAAACTTTAGGAGCAATGGGCTAACTTCATGCTCTGCCTTGTGCTTATGATTCCATTATATCAGTCCATGAATAATAAGCCATCATCTCACAAAGTTTTGTCTGACTAATTCATTGTGCAAATCTGGAAATTAGCAACATCTGCTCACAACAAAACAATCAATGATGGAACACCAGGTTCTGGATCATGTAATGAAATGACTTCATGGAAAAGTCGCACCTAATTTCTCTTCCCCTGAGGTGCAGCATCATAACAGAGACAAATGAGAGAAAATCTTTCGCTAATTGATAACTTCATTACCTTTGTCTATTACCAACCCCCTGCTCTCTTGCGCTCAGGTCACTGGGTCATACAGGAGCAGCCGGCGTGAAACTCTCTGACGCTTGCTCGATCTGTGTAATGCGTTAGCTGTCTGCTGTCAAAAAAAGTCTCTCCAGGACAGACAGGCATGCCACCAGCTGCCACCAGCTGCTCTTTGATGATACAAACACAGAAAGGAAAAGAAGAGAAATATTAGATGCAGGGATCTGGCAGAGGAATCAGGTGTCAGAGATTGTTATCGCCAAAGATGACAATGCCTCAGTACTTTCACTTTGTGAGATGTCTGGATGCTCTTTGGGGAAAAATTTGAAGTTAAATTCTCAAAACACATAATACACAACTTAAAGGTCCCATATGTCTCAAGGTTAGATCTCGTGATATATGGATGATAACATCGAGCCAGTGGCTGATTTTTATTAGAATTTAAATGAGCAGTCAAAGCTAGTTGTAGGACATGGATCCAAACAGGCTGAGATTCAGCTATTCACAGGTAGGTGAAGGCACAACCTAAAAAGTACTTCTCTGAATAATGTGTACAGCTATGTAAAAAATGGAGGCAGTAGGTTTGAAAAAGTATGCAATCAATTTATCCATTGAGCAAGGTAACAATAACAGTCCTAAATGTTGCTTTATGTTTTGATCGGAGTCTGACAAACCACAAATATTTAATTTACTATATACCAGCTCTTAGTGGTATTCTGTCTGATACATACAGATTATAAACAATACAAGGCACACACTGCCTTATCAAAAGGTCAATATGTTCCTATGACAGGGGAGGAAGTTATTAAAGTAAGGGTCTGATTTTAGGTATAAAATGGTAATTTTCAAATAAAATTAAAACACAACAAAAAAATTGTGGGATGTCCACAGATCGGCCGACATGGCTTTGAGGTAGAGTGGCTGTCTAGCAGCCGAAGGGTCGCTGGTTCGATCCTCGGTGACCATGTTGAAGTGTTCTCGAGCGAGACACTGAACCCATAATTGCTCCTGATGAGTAGGTTAGCACCTTGCATGGCAGCCTCCACCATCAGTATTGTGTGTGTGTGTGTGAATGGGTGAATGAGATGACACTGTAAAGTGCTTTGAGTGCCACTAAGGTAGAGAGGCGCTGTATATAAAATGAGACCATTTACCTTTGTGAATTTTTTCATTTATATGGGGAAGTTAATCTTACTCAACAGTCCGAAAAGAAAATTGGAATTTTTGTTTGATCTGAATCTAATATCAGGTTTCTTACTTTCACAGATTTTATAGACTTTAACAGTGGCGTGGCATTTCAATAATCATCCATCCATCCATCTTCTTACGCTTATTCCTATTAAGGGTGGTGGGGAGGGTTGGAGCCTATCCTAGCGGCTTTTGGGCAAAAGGCAGGGTTCACCCTGGACAGGTTGCCAGTCCATTGCTGGGCCAACACATATAGACAGACAACCAGTCACACTCACATTCATACCTACGGTCAATTTAGAGTATCAATCAGCCTAGTTTCCAGTTGCATATCTTTGGACGGTGGGAAGAAGCCAGAGTACCTGGCCCACACAGGAACAGGGAGAACATGGAGACTCCACACAGAAAGATCCCGTGCCTGAGCCGGGACTCAAACCCGCAACCTTCTCGCTGTGAGGTGACAGTGCTAACCACTGCACCACTGTGCCACCTTCAATAATCATATATTTTCTTCATGATTTATTATTTTATTATGAGCAGTGCAGTGGAGGGGGCATGCAGCTAGCTATGTACATATCATTAAACAAAACTTATTTGGCAGAGGTGGTCGGAAACACTTTTTCTGTGTCAAAATGATACACATAAAAATATTTGTCAAAATACAACACCATTGTGGTTGTGATGTGATGATATTTCTGAACTAAATCTAAGGTTAAGCAACTCTTATCAGGTTTACAATAACATCTTTTGTGGTCAATAGACTGGACAACTCTTACTTTACTGTATTTCTTTATCTACTGTGGGTGTGTTGTGTGACTGTCAACTCGTGGAATAATGAGTTTTGATCAATGAGTTAAGGTTTGTTGTTATCATGGTGTGTTCCAAAAGTTGATTACGTTTGTATATAATATGAATTGATGAATAATTATTTCATTACACAATTGTCATTTCTGGTTGTCATGCATTCATTTGATATTGTGGTAGTTAGTTGTTCTAGGATAAGAGAAGAGGAGAAGACGGACAGATGTTAAGAGTTTCTGGGGCAGTAAAGAAGAGGAGAGTTAACAGTTTGTCACAGTTCAGCCTACGAAGTTAAAAGACTGGTGTTGGTCCATTTTCAAAATTCAACAACTCATTGGCAAAATTCAGTCTAGTATTTGATGGCTTCCTCAATGGCAGAACTCTTATTCTTTCTTAGAGGAGAAGAACCTCTGAAATTGTGTCCTAGTTTAAATTTTGTGTAAGTTATGATTGGAACACAAAAACTCTCAGCTATTTCAGTCTCAGCACCTTATAAATATTTTCATCCTAAAATGGAGAAAATTAGGGAGTGATGTAAAAAGACACACCCACACCTGCTGACACTGTTAACTCCACCCTTTTCTTTTGTTTGGGTTTCAACTCTGCGTTCATAATCTCTGTTTTCAGCAGCAGGAGGCAGTCATTTCTTGCAAAAACCAGCATTGAACAGAAACAAGCTCTTTAGGTAGTCAGTATATGACTGGTGATGGTGGATATATACAAATAAGCTGATCAACAGTATGCTTACTGAGTGTTTCCTGATGGACGCCCACAGGAAGGTGGACTTGATAGGCAGCTTGGCAGCCAGTGGTGGAGAGATCCATCATGCCATGACAGGAAGGAGAGGGCTCTGACGTCCTGGCCTGCCCTGAGAGGCCAGTGCCTGTCAGCTTAATGAGGCTCCCAGTGACAGGTGATGTGAGTGTTACATTGCGTGTATGTGTGTGTGTTCACAGAGGTTGAACATGTGCCTCGTTAGCATCACTTCCCCTGTTGAATAGTTAATCTCTCAAGTGCTTCAACAACCTTGCGCTCCTCTTTCCATTTGATTGTCAGGAGATTCAGAAAATCAAAACAATTTATATCCCTTAGACTTGGGGGATCATTTGTTTTTCTTGCACTTCACAAGTGTGCACATTTGTGCAGTCACTCTTCCTCACCAGCATCTAAATACCTCTCACAACTTTTCCAAAGACACCCAACCTGACAATTTTTCAACCTGTGTGAGTGCACCAAAAACTTTATTACTCCTTGACTTTTATATCTCTAACTTCCTCTCCCCCTCTGGTGCACATCCATGCCTCTCACCTCCTCCCCTCAAACCACCCACTCATCTTCCTTTCCCATGTGAGGGTATAGGGTTCATGCAGTAGAATATAGATGAATCCGGCATGGACACCTCTATTGATTTCTCCCACACCGCAGACACCAGGGATAATGAAAGGGTTTCCTTGCTTCCCCCCAAGTAGCCTTACGTCATATTTCTTCAGGACGCATGGAAGTGGGAGACAAATTGAAAGAACTGGACTCAATCCCATTGATGGAATGGCTTGTCTGATATGTGCACTGTAATCAGCAAGAGGTGCGCAGCTTCTACTGTAAACAACAGCGGCTGAAACGCAGATGAAAACATTGTCTATTTCATATAGACTTGACTCCGAGATCTGTTGGAGTTCCTCCCTCACAACATTGTCTAATTTGTCCTCCATCAATTTTGGGTCAGCATCTGAATTGCAAACATTTGTTTTAGGCAGCATTTAGTCAAGATTTTGACAGAAACTAAAACCCAAACAAACAAAAAAAACCTTCGATACCATGTTTGTGTGATTCTGGGACGTGTGCCTGTCATTGTGACTTTGAGCTTCAAAACGTTATCGGGTCATCCTTGAGTCCAAGTTGATGTCTGTACAATATTTGGGGAAATTCTTCAAGGCGTTCCAGTGATAGAGACCTTTATTTTTCATTAGAGTGTAGAAATCCTCTTATCACAGAGTTAATGTGTGATTTATTAAACTGGTTCTACCTTGTTGACATGTGGCTTATGAAAGATCTGGTGTTGAGGAGGAAATGAGGAAACTGAAAACAATCATCATTTACAGAAAATTCTCTCCACCATGGTTTTGTAACAGAAACATGTATCCCCTGGATTGTCTACATCCTCCCACACACAAGGAAGAAAAGTCTGTCCTGTCCTTCTCTTTCTTGCTCCACCCTTCAGAGAATGTGTGCTTAAACATGGCAACAGGCGATTTTCCCTCCATGACCTCATGTACGGAAATAACACCTCCTCTAGTTTTGTGACAAGCCCTTTGACTCTCCCCCAGGTAGATGAGCTCTGCCCTCTGACTCTGCCTTCTGGGAGCCATTTTTTCCCCGCTGGCAAAAGCTCAAGTAAAATGGACTTTGCCAAGATGAGAGCAAAGCTTGGCAATTTCTCTGTTGTTGGCTGCAATGATGAGAACAGAAGACTGTAGATTTGTTGTGTTTTTACAGGAAATGTTTCCACAAAGCTGGTAAATGGACGTGTGCTAACCATGTCTTGTCTAACTCCTTCATCAAAAAGCGTCAGTTCAAAGCTGGACTTTCTAAAAGACTGATGTTCACAAATGGATCAGTACCGAACATCAGTGCCTCACCTGCTGGCCTGCAAGTGGTACGTTTTTCCATGTCTATGTAGCTTAACTGTTTGAACCTGGCTGTTGAATATGACGTTGCAGCATTGTAGCTAATAAGATTAGCATTGGGTTAACTATGACTTTTAAGGAAAGACGAGAATCTGTGTGAATGCTGAGCCTCATCAGAAGCCATTTGATTAGTAATTGGCCGGTAAATATTTTTATGTCATTTTCTGTGATTCCACGCTGTCAGCGAAATTGTATGTATGAGTGGCCAAGACGCGCACATAGTTGCTGTTACTGCAAAAGTATGAGGCACACAGCAATATTCTAAATAACTGTACTTACATCTCAGTAGTATATTCAATGTTTTCATGCTATTAAACAACTGACATATAATGCTTGCTGATCAAAACTGAAAAAAGGGTGCTGGCCACTGAGGGATTAAGCCAAACTGAGCCCCACCATCACACATCATCTCTGGATCTACATCTTTCCACAGCGTCATCCAGAAATGTTGTCTTTTCTTTTATTGGACTGCTGGGTAGGTAAATGAAGCTGTGGTTTGTTGCATCTTGTGAAAATGATGTTGATTCTTACTGTTTCTCTATACTTCAAGACTCTGCCTGGCTGCCACGTATTCCAAAGAAAATGACAACTGGTCGCACGCCACAGCGTTTGGTGGAGACCCTCTTTAGAAAGACCACGTCCTGAGGCTCTGAAAGGAGAATACTTATTAAAACCAGGTCAGACTGAGCTGTCATTCCATAAGTTATTTTACTTATCAAAAACTAAATTAGAAAACTTTTATCAACATGTTGTATTTACTACAGCACTGTACCTTTCACTTTCCCAGTTTCTTTTTTAAATACAAAAATTAAAATTTAAACAATCTTTCTAAAGTTGTACAGGTTAGGTGGCTGAGTTGATGGACATCTTAGAAAAGGTCTTGCTGGATTTGTCACCATATGTGGAGGATATGATGAAGATCCCCGTTCTGGAGGATGATAGTACCCAGTATTCTTGACCAGACAAGGAAGAGGCCAGCTTGGTGTCCCGATTCATTTCCTGGGACTCTGGGCACATAGTGGCCCCGAGCGTACTGTAAAGCCACCCCAAGGCACAGTGGAGTTTTTGATTTTGGCCTTGATTAAAAAAAAAAAAAAAGACTATTTGATCAAAATAAAATGGTCATGACTACTCATATTACAAAACAACAGACAAGCTCTCGTGGATGAGCAAGAAGCTCAAGACTTGTAATATTGGAGCTTTGTAACTTGGAGCACTTCATAAGAAATTTACATAGCACTGCACACAGCCTCCACCACTGGGAACAAAACAAATACATAAAAAAGTAAATAAATACTTATACTAACAGCCTGACAAATTTTGTGTATACCAAAACTAATTCAGTTTTATGTAAAAAAAAAAAAAATGCTGTTACTATAAGCATCTCTACTGAAAACACTACAGACCAAAAACACAATCTATTGTTTGCAATCAATGAAATGCCCATTTGTAGCTGTGACCTGTAACACTCACAGCGGCCCGACATCTATACAGTACAAATATTCATATTGAGTGCTTGAGGGTTTTGTTTATTCACTAATTACAATATTTTGTAAATAACAATTAGCATTTGCGACGGAACTACATGCTAGCCACTGAATCAACACCCACCGACCAGCTGGGAAATAACACATACAATAGTTGTAAGAAACATTCAGACACTTGCTGCTGCATCACAAGTTTTGGGATTCTTTGGCAACTTCTGAAGGAGTCGTGTATCTGGGTCAGACTCAGGATCAGTGGCAAATGCTTGAATCACTGCGTGCCCAGCAATGGCCTTGTTCATCAGCACTGACTGTAAAGATTAGAGTGGCATAGTTTCCTGTTTCTGCTCATGTTTTGGCTTGATAAATGAGGACCCTTGTGTTGATGTGAGGTGACAGTGACCTTTTACCTCCAAATCTTTTCATTGTTGAGTCCCACTGGACATTTGAGCCAAATTAGAAGACATTCCCTTGAGGTGATGTAGAATATTGTATGACCATAACTGGTTATACAAACATATGAGCAGGGTGACAACCAGAGAGCACAATGCCTCCAGCCTACAGATTTCACTAGCATGGTGGCATAAAAGAAAATAAAATCACAGAATATACCAAGAAGACACATTTTCTTAGAAGCCTTGAGAGAATTTGTTTGCTGCATAAATACTGTACACATCTGTTGTTAAAGAGCCACTTTATCTTGCTTTCATGCTGATGGAGGGTGAGTCAAGTTGAGTGTTAGTAGATTGATGGGGTGCCCGAAGTGATGGTAGTCGTTTGGGACTTGTGAGAGCCTGATTTCTCTCCTTTTAATCTGGTCACACTGGGCTGGGTGTGTCCTTATTTTGGTTGCCTCAAGCTCTAATGGCTGCATGACTCTTGAGGACTTAATTACTGCCCAAGCGTTGCTCAGAGATACGCTTGGATTTTGTTAAAGCCATTTGCCTTTTAATTGCTGCCATTGCTTCCTTTCTTAGAAAAGAAGCCTCTCTTTTGTACAAGTTTGGCGAAGGGCAGAGTAGAAGAGACCCCATCAGACAGCAGAAACAAGCAATTTTGCAGCAAAGCAGAGATCTGTGGGCCTGTTTTAGTCGAGATTAACTCCCAGTATTGTGCAAGTGTATTAGAGTCAAGACAACACTCTTGTTTATTTCCTTATAAAGTCAGTTTATATGTGTAAATATGTCTCTCTTTTTTTTTTGCTCATGTTAAGACGACAGCTTTACACCAAGAGACAACATTAACTGCTCTCTCTCTGATTCTTCTGTATTCATTTAGATGTGTGGTTTCCACAGTGCCAAAAAAGAATCTTTTATCCTGGAAAGTGACAAGCAGGTGCCTGCAGCTCGGGAGTGATTGGCGTCAGTGCCTGCAGGCTTGAACTTGTGGCCTTCTCTGCATCAAACGTGCAATCAATAGCTGATTGGCCCTGACAAGAAATCTCAGGTTAACACTGATGAGCTCAGATTAAATAGAGACTGAAGCGCTTAATCACATGGTTAATAGATCAGGTTTAGGTGCCATGCAGATAAATGATACTGAAGGCATTTTCCTGACCACACTCCATTTCATGTCTACATGGAACTACAGATTTAAAAATAGCATCAACTGTCCATGTAACCTCATTTTAAACACTTCTCAGGGGGCTTTGAAATGATTAAATGATTTATCAGAGTTGACACATCAATTTCTTTGCACTCACAATTTTAGCTCCATATGCTTGCTGCATTTGCTGTTGGTCATTTGACAATTTCTGTCACATGTAAATTTAGACAACTTCTTTTTTTTTTACAAAAAAAATACTGCCATGTTTAATTAGACTTGCATATTTATCAGCATAGAGCTTCACTTATGAAAGAAGTTTCCTTACGTAGTGTCATCTGTCCATTAATATTCAGTGTAGCACGGTGAATTTATCATTCTTCCCACCCCTTTTTAAGTATAATACAGCACAGACTGCCACTAATTCAATTATTCCCCTTTAATTATATGACATCTGCACATTCAGGACTATTGAATGGATAACTGGAATAGATGTGACAAGCTTAATTAAAAATCTAAGGGAATTTGACCTCACTTCATCCACATTCACGATACTATATTTGAGAGAAACCTATAGCTTGTGGTGCCCTTGGTTCTCTCCAGCTCGCCTTATCACCCTCTCACGGCAGTCTCTTTTTGGCCCCTTTGTCATCTGTCTGGTCATAAAAAAATAGGTTTTGAAGTTGGAAGATGGAAGAAGGGGCTTAATTCCTGCCTGACTTTTGGTCAGCCAGCTGCACTCATTGGAAACCAGATAGGCCACCTTTTCACCAACACAGATTTTACAAATCCCCTCCATAATGTCAGGACTGCCGTTCCAGGAATTTTGCTGGAAGGTTCTCGTGGCATTTTCTCAGAAGGTCACCTGGGCCATTCATAGTTCAGTTGTATGACTTTCAGAGCATGCCTTTCCACCAATATGTTCAATAGTATTGGCGTTTTTTTAGGTGCACTGTGTCTCAGGTATTATAACTATTGATTGCAGAGGTGCAGGTTCAGGTGACATCTGTGTCAGCTTGTGTGGCATTTGAAAGCTGCTGAGTTTGACCTGAATACAAAAACTGATGTGAACATTCTCATCATAGGTGTTAATTATGGTGTAAAGGAAACTAGTTTAACTGCTTTTCTTATTCATTTTCATTAGCATTCCTTTGCTTTCATTTTCTTCATATCAGTAGTTATCTGTTTTATTCATACAGCAGGAATCAAAAATCTGAATTTCCTTGGTTGGGCTTTACTATCTTTCTTTAAGATGTTATTTGCACTGCTAATAAGGACCCCCTGGTGCAACGTTAGCTGGCTGATGGTGGTTATGCCAACACCACTGACAGTCCTTGCGCACTGGATAGTCTCTTCCAACTGCAGTCAGAGCCTCCAGAGTCCAGACTGCAAATCATGCATGCCTGAAGTCGTTGCTGGCTGATGATAATCCTTCCTCTGCCATATAAACTCCATTGTATGTAAATTACATATCGTGCAAATTAGTTGATGTCATCATCCAGCACTTTTTGGTGACTTTTAGGACAGCCAAATGCTACTACTCTTACTTAGGATTTGGCAACACTGGGTAGTAGTCTTAGGGGGGATGCTTGCCCAGTTGCAGAAGAATTTATTGACAAACCGATAGCTGCTACTGTTTCATCTTGTTTCAGGCTTTACATGGACTAATCATGCTGAAGTTCACCACTGGCTCTTACCAATGTCTGTGTAGAGACTAAACATAAGTTATCAGAGTTGTTTGCTCCTATGAGAAAAGGCTTCGCTAACTAGCAAGCCTCAGTGGCTATGACCAAACAGCGCACTGTTCCCAGCCAACCACTTAACAAAAGTTTGGCAAATTGAAAGCGTAACCCAGATTGAATGTCTAATCCCCTGCATTCTTGACTCTGCGGGTATCTCCTTTCAGTCTAACATTTGATTCTAAGGTCAAAACAGCTGTAGGCTAAGTATGTCTCAACTTTAACACCCCAACCAGCCAAAACAAAATCAGTACAAGGCTTCCAGTGAGCATCGTGCAAAGATGTACAACTCTTTGGGAAGGATGTGAATGTTGCCAGTGTCAACTGAAATATTTTTGTACTAAACTGGCAGGGTAGTAACTCCAATATTATTTAAATCCACCATGATCTAGCTTAGTTTTTTCCTGTGTGAGAGTGCAAGGAGCAGATAAGTGTACATTGAAGATCCTTTTTTTTTTTTTTTTACATTTCTCAAAATAGTCTTTTGACTAGATGGAAAAAAACTAAGGGAAAAAATATAAGGTCAACCAGACCACTGACACCGGACCGACGCACAGAGCAAGGACCTCTGATAATAAGGGACACGAACTCAGGAACCTCACACCAGTGGAGCGAAGACAAGGGGATGTTTCTCTGGCTCTGGAGAGACAATGAGTCAGCACAGAGTGCTGGATAGCAGGTCTTTATATAACCCTCCAACACCTGAAGCTGGAAATCAGACACACCTGCCTCTCAGCAAGGGTCATCACTTCAGTCTCAAGTCATTCTCAAAGAGTTGCAAGTGCCCCTCACACTGAGGTGCTTGTTGTAAATGGTAATTTGCAGTGAGAAATACCAAACACACAAACATTAAGCTACCCTTAAAAATGTGGTTTAGGATTTCTGTCACATATGTACTGGTTGTTGTGAACGAATTACAGATGCACCATTTAAGGCAGTTTAACAGTGTAACCTGCAGACCATCCACAGTCTATTCTGAAGATTCTTGGAGTGCTCTGCAGAGACATTTATAAAAAGCAACAAGGAAGCTAAGAGTCATGTATATTATGTTAATATTTTTACCTTTGCTTAGGAATTTGTGTGTTCTTTAGTTAGTTTGTCTGCAGGATTGTGCAGCATACATTTACACAGTATTTAGTATACAGAACCATGTTTCTGATTAGGAGGCATCCATGACCTAAGATTTACTTCACTCGTCCCTTGATATGATTTCTGGTAGTATATTATTTTGGTGCACTGTCTGATAATCCAGATTCCACAGTCCTTTTGGACCTACATGTGTTGTTTTATTTGTATAACAACAGCATATCTATTTATATGCAAAATTGTGCATTACTGATGGCATTGGACACACAAGTTTGAATTGTGTGCACACGAGTGGATGTACTCAGCAGTAATTGCTATGGTTGACAAGAATCACCAGTGGAAAAACAGGAGGACAGGAGGATAAGAGAGAGCGGGAAAAGAGAGGATGCTTTGCTTCAGCTCATTAACCAACGCCTGTTAGCTTGAAAATAAATTGGGTGAGATTCCACCGCTGGAGAGGCTGATCAGTTCATTTTTCTCCTCCTTCTGACTCATCCAATGTATGTGTAGCGAGGAAAGGCCACTCCTCACACTCCTTTTCACGTATCATGAGAGCCCATGAGGTAGACACACAGTCAAATCAACGCTCCATGTGTTCTCAAACAGATGTCAATGCGACAGGGGTCAGATGACTTGCAGGATGTCTTGACTCAAAGGTCATGGAGACCTACAGTATCTCTGTCTGGGCTCTCAGCCAGCGGTAGGCGGGGTGCAGGGCTCCATCCAGTAGCACTGATGGCTGATGGGCAGGTTTAAGGAGCAGGAAGAGCAATGGGGATTGCATAAGGCACAAAGGGGAAAAACAACATGAAGATATAGTGCTCTGACTTTGGTAGCACTCCAAAGAAGTGGAGCACTTTGCTAGAGATGTTTTTAGTCAACTTATTACCACTAAAGCACGATTGTCAAACATTGGCCAATCATCCCAATCACTTGAAAGGTATTTTAAGGGCCACTTTTTAACATCAGACATCAATGCAGAAGAGAGCATAAGAGTCCAACTTTGGATGGCAACTTGACAACTTTAGCTTGAAGGTAAAAGGGATATAATCCCAACTATGAACATTCAGCAAGTATTCACTCACCCTTATGATGATCAGTCTTTATTTATACTCTACCAAACACCAAATCACAACAAAAGTAATCTCAGAGCATTTTACACAAAGAGCAGGTCTAGAACCTTACTCTTTAATTCAAATGAAAGAGACCCAACATTCCCTCTTGATCAAGCACTCGTGACATTGGCGAGAAAAAACTCCCTTTGAACATTAAGAAACCTCAGGCAGAACCAGGCTCAGAGTGGGCGGCCATCCGTCTCAACCTTGATGATGGAAGGTCAGGTTAATTTTTTTTAAGTCTACAAAACACTGCAGGAGTTTCACAGTAAAAATGTATTGCATTTATCTCCCAAACAATTTAAGTGAGTGGTGACCAATTGAAAAAAACAAACAGAAAATGCTTTCTTTTTGTCATACTTTCAAGATTGTACTATTTGAAAGCTAATGGTATGGCCTCTTAGAACAAGCTAGGGAAGCGTTCTGCTCTGTTATTTAAAGTGGTATTTTCCCATTCAGTTATGTTGTTAGCTCATGCAATAATTCCACCATCACATTGTTTCACTTGCCAATCATAGTGAAGTTGATGGAGAAGAGATTTAAACCTATGCTGGTTAACCATTTTGTGTTAATGCCGTAAACATTCAAAAGAAGAGTATCATGTATGTGATTGAAGTTGCAGGCCGCTGATTTTCCTGAGGGGAAGTGAGGGGCTGCCATCTGCAGCTTTCTTGCTAAATGGCACGAGACCCAACATGGGTCCGACTGAGAAATAAGGGAGAAAAAAAGCTAAATTGGAGACTTTTCTAAAGTAATCACAGACTAGAACTTGGCTGAGATATTATTCAACAACTGGAGGAACAAGCCGTACATGCATGTCTGCTCCCTCCCTCATATTCACCACTGCGCAATTCATCTGAAACAATGCATCAATAGTCACACAACATGCATGAAGACACCAATGTGCGATCAGCTTCATTAAAATGTTAATTAGTTAGAATTGACAGATGTGGCAGAGGGAACATTTTTAAAACTTGAAACACCAATTCCTTTAACACAATATGGTGTTCATGGTCAATAGTCTTTTTTTGAGCAGTCATAGAAATAGGCTGTCACCCCCCCACCCCCACTGCTCTTCCCTCCCTAATAACATCATTAATCAGGCACAGGGAGTGTCAGTGCTGAGATATGGGTCGATAAACAATTTGGTGCAACATGCCTAATGGAAACCGGAGTCATTTAATATATTCACCTGCTTATAAATCCTACAGACGAGATCCTGCTTGCCAGACCCCTCCCTCCGAGGGCGTAATGCAGTACACCTCAATACACCGACACATAAAGGACATTTGTAGCAAGCACTCAAATACTCTTTACACACCTGGGACTGTGCTCTCTTTAGAGACCTGATTCAGGTCTGATATAAAAGGATTCACTACCAGAACAATTGTATAAAACGACTTGCACACAGATGACTTCTCTTTTCTATTTCTCCTTATTTAAAATAAGAAGACTCAACCTCTCACAGGCAGTTATTCTGGATGAAAGTCTTTGTCGTACAGATTACAATGAAATTCATCGTCTGCAGTCAACCAATCCCCTTTAGCTTAGAGGCCAAACATACAGCCCTAGGGAATCACTGTGACTCTTGAGCACTGGTTTAAAGGGCGCATGCTCTTCGTAGAAGTATATCTTCATTATTTATAAATACGATTGCACACACACACACACACACACACACACACACACATCTGAAAATATTTCTAAAGTTCCATCCATCCATTTTCTTCCGCTTATCCTGTTAAGGGTCAAAGGGTTTTTAAAGTTCTGTTAGATGCTAATCAGTGAAATTGAACACACACAAGATTTAAAATAAAAAGATAACACTGTGGAGAAAGCATTAATTAATTTCTCAATTTTGCTGCATATTTCTTCTAGACAAACTTGATACAAATGACTCACAGAACTCTTTGGTCTGATCAAATGGAACTTTCATTTATTTGAGGCAAATTTTCCTCATTATTCTTTGACTCGTGAGATTAGGCAGATAAGACGGACATGAATGGTTTAAGTATTGGCAAGCATCAGAAACTTTAACAATTTGGTGTACTTTAAGTAAATAGATTTTTTGGGTATCACATTTCTATGTCTTAAAAAAAAAAAGAAAAAAAAAAGGTTCTCTTTTAAACTGCCAACTACCTCACTCGCCCTGAGCTGATTAATAAAACTGCAACATATCACAGTATATTTTAGATCAGCTTTAAGGTTAACACAGTACTTAGTTAATCCATCTATTTAACTGAAAGGTGAAATTTTAAGCTTTAAATATTTTTGTTCAGGAAAAGTGAAGGGTTTTAAACTTTCAGAAATATTACATTTTGAGATATGAAATGCCCTGTGAATTGATCAGATCTTAGGATCTCAGGATCAGACATCATGAACACCACTTCTTGTAGAATAATTCTTGGGCTGGATGAAAATGAATTTGTCCCCATAGTGTTCATATTATATATATATATATATAAATAAAAGATATTAGTTATTTCATAATAGCGTTACCAGATTCATATTATAGTAAAAGTGGAACAGTCAGATTAAAGACACAAAGGCAGGTCCATGCCAGGCAGATGTAGTTTGTAATCACTTAATATACTGATGAATGGAACAGAAGTCCAAGGGGCAAGACAGGAAACAGCACAATCACAGCTGCACAAAACCAGTCTGGACAGCAGGAAGTAGCCAGAGATGTAGTCAAACAGAGCTTGAGGCTAGAATCACGACGAGCCACTGTAGAGACAAAGGCTAAGCTCACGGAACTGCTCAGTCACAGGATGGCACACAGCACCCCAGTTTAAAGGCAAACAAGAACCATGAACACAGGGACAAAGCTCTCATCAAGGACAGAAGGCTGAGGTGATTACCAGGGAGGGACAGTCTGAGGCAGACTAAGGTCTAACCAGGAGACCAGTCTGGACAGCACTCTCAAGAACCCTGAAGAGTCTCACGTCTCCATCTAAGAACAATCTGACAGTGAGTGACCGGAGAGGAGCGGAATATATGCCTGGTTGATTGGTGATCAGCTGCATGCACAGGTGAGCGGAGTTGGCTGCTGGGGAAGGAGTGGCTGGCAGGCAGGTGAGCTGGAGTTGAAAACTAATGAGAGATGAGGTGAGTAGAGTGCAAACTGACACAAAGTAGTGAAAAACAATAAACAGAAAAATGTAAACCTCGATTCCCATGGCATTTTTACTTCAAGACCTCAACTATGATGTCTGTTATTTAGTCTATCTAAGCTGTAAATTTCAAATTTCTGCATCTCTTAGTGATGTGAGAAGCCTCATGAGGCATCGAATCTCTTCATCACTGGAAGCGTCATGTGCACATGAAACCATCTCCTGGTCAGGTGCATAATCACATGCAGCTGTGTCTAACCACATAATGTGGGATGCATTGAATTTTGGTGTCTTTTATGGCTCTTGGGAATGACTGTGGAATTCAAAAAATGTATGACCAAATAATTGCTCTACATAATTGATCACATAGGTGTGAAATAAAACATTTTTTGAAAGTATTCTTTGTGTGTAATTCTCCCCAAAATGGTAGTATCACGTGATATGGCAGGTTGTGTAATATTGTTTTTCTGTCACTTTAGGAAAATAGCGTGGGTTTAAGCAGGCAGAGGACAGTGAAAGTGCTTGTGGAGCTAGGAAAAGGGCACTGTATTGTTACTTGGATAATGATGTACGGAACAGGGGAGATTTTTCTCATTTTTATTCAGCAATAACAGTTTCTCAACAGTTTTTGGTTTAAGCAATTCCTTTTTTTTTTTTTTTGGACAAATTCTCCAGCATTTCACATGGCACAGAAGATGCCGGAGTGCATAAAAACACGAGAGCAAGATTATATAAGTTGGGGTACAGTAATTTTTGCCTCTTCTAGTAGTCCAGAGGGTTTTCCAGCATGCTTATATTTTAGGGTGACCATATTTTGATGACCAAAAACCAGGACGCTCGGCCCGGCAATGACATGCTCAAATGATAAATAAATAAACGCCATTCAAACTCTAGTATCCAAACGATCAAAACTCTTTCTTAACACCGAACTGACTGCAACTCTCTTATCAAAAACCCACATCTTAAATGGTGCCTGAGGAGTTTATATTGCTGCCAAAACTCGTGGAAACTTCCCAAAACAGTCAAGCGGCACAGCCGGGCAACAAGGCTTCAGACGTCATCAATTTTGGCTCTGCCCCCAAATGAAGCAAGCATTGATACATGCCTTACCGAAATGCACCCTCCGTCACTCGATACATGCTTCAAGCCTCAAGACAACTCCTAACATCACTATTATTTCCATTATGACCGGCCAAATTCCATCAAAATGCTTTTGTTTTTAAATCAACCTGTCAGAAATAAAAATAGTGATCGTCATCATTCTATCAGCTATATTTGCATTTTGCTCAGACATTTAAACAGGATTCCAATAGCATCTAAAATATAAAAATATAAATGTTTCATTTGTTAAAAAGAAAATGCAAAGCTTCTAAACTTGGATGAGTCTTTTTCTGTTGATGATTAATTTTGCAGACATAGGCAGCAGCGCACACGGGAATAAAATCACAAGTCCTGTTTGCCCACATCACACCCTCAAACATGCTTGTACGAAATTGTGCACATAAACCACCATGGAGTGATTGAGGCCAAACTGTAGGCTATTTCCATTACGCACACACACCACTCACAGACTCATACAGGCAAATTTGTGGAGTACAGCGCAATACAATCTTGCCAGACTGGTGGGAGAGAGTGTTGACTGGATTAGTCAAGCATACAGTTACATTTGTGTGTGTGTGTGTGTGTGTGTGTGTGTGTGTGTGTGTGTGTGTGTGTGTGTAAACTTTCATGTTTTATTTGATGTAGCTGCAGAATGTTTGTACTGATGCTTGACAATTCTTATTATCTTGCGGCCTTGATATCTCTACTTCAAAGGTCAATGTGTATCAACATCTGTTTCATTTCACCATGTACAGTACTCATCTGGGTCCGAGTGAATTTATTTTGCAGACAACACACACCTAAATTCATATGCACATGATCACAAAAATGCACACACCATGAGTGAGGTGGGTTGTATTCCTGAGCTTGAGCTGGCTCGCCTTCTCTCTCTCCCTCTCGCTCTCGTCTTTCTGTGTCAGGCCCCCTGAGTGACATGCTGCCTGAGCAGACATGGCACCATCATCTGACTGGGACCAAATGAGCCATGAGTAATGCCTTGGGACATTCAGCCCATTGGCTAATTGTCCTGAATAATACGACCACTTCTCCTCCCTGATTGGTGTTGGAGGTGGGAGGCAGGCAGTTGGCAGATCCATCCGCAGCATAGCGCAGTGTCACTGAAACGGATTTGTCAGATGACTGCTGGGGTTGCAGAAGTTGAACCCATATTTTCCATCCAGCGACTGCCCTGTACACTGTATAGTGTTGCAGTACCATTCAGTTTCATCTTGAGTCAGTCTTCTAAAAGACCATGCTTTGGATCTCAAGACTAACTAAAACTGTAAGACTAACTGTAAGCAGGCCCTCAAACCTGTGCCCATTGGGGCATGTTGCGCTGGAAATCCTTCCTAGATTTTTGAATGAGTCTAGGGGCCGCTATTGAGTCATTTTTCCACACCTTTGCATGACACCAAAAATATGTAAATTTTCCCCATACATGATTTCTGTGCAAGGCTTTGAGCATGTTTAGGCTTCCAAAAAGGCGATTCATTTTGGAGGAGAAGGAAAAAAATGTCTTGAAATTTCAAGAGGGCTCTTGCACTGTCTGGTGCTCGGGCAGAGTGGCTCTCACACATACAGTCCTGTGACAGACAACCTGGATAGGGTCACAGGAGGTTCTCCAGCCTTGAACCCTGCACTGCTCCACCAGCTCCTGGTACTTAACACGTTTCCTTTTGTATGCTTCTTCCAAGAACTCTTCCCAAGGGACTGTTAGGTCGAACGGGATCAACTTTTTGTTGCTTCTCTCCAGCCTTAACAAAAGTGGACTTCTTTGGGTGGTGTTCGTCTGCACTCTGGGAGACGAAGGCAACTGATATTACCTGTGACAAGCTATGGACAGGAAGAAAAGCGGAGTTGTTGGACTCTTTTTTTCTAAAATTGCTTGGTGATGGTGATAGTTGAGGCTACCTACTCTGCAACTGCTTTCAGGACCTGATTGTTCCACCAGTGATAGTGGCCTTCTGCCAGGACCTTCGGGCAACTACTGACTATGTTCTCGAATGATCCTTTTCCAGAGCAGATAGCACAGGATGGTGGGCCCCTAATATGAAGGTTTGTTTGACTTAGTATGCCATCATACACCGCTTGGGTTAAGAAATGAACTGTGTAGTAATCTGCCTGCAGGATTTTATCCCAGGTAATCCTTTGTTGCCCGACAGGCTCACTTTGACCATGCTGCCTCAGGCTCACCATCCTGCCTGCCCTTTATTCCTCTACTTTCGCTTGAACTTCTTCCTGGATGAGTCAGTGTCTCTCCTTGCCCCGGGCTTTACAGATTTGGTTTGGATTTAGGGAAGAACCCAAGACAGGCCTGACCCACAGCCACTTTTCCCACCAGCCCCTTCTGCCTCCTGCTGCCACCTGCAATGCCTCTCTTCTTTGCATTTCCTGCTTGTCCTGACCTCAAGCCCCATCACTGCTACTTTCGGGTCCCTTAAGTCTCTGTAGAGGAGTGCTTACCTTGTCTATGATACCATAAAACCCCTTTGAGACCACTGAAAGGGAGCTTCAAGATGTTGCTGTTGCCATACAATGCTACGCTGCTGAGTTTCAGGCGAGACCAAGCCATCACCAGAGGTAGCTGCTAATTTTCTTCTCCAATAACTTGATTGTTGACACAGGGACCTCATTAACCAGCATGGACCATAGGATCCAGGGCACAATGGAAACCTGATTTATCCACCTTCATGTCTTGGAGGTTGCCAATGGTGTTTTGATGGAAGCAGAGTCTTTTAGGCTGGAGTTAAAGACCTTTCCTAGGCTCATCACCAGCTGCTCAGTGATAGATGGTATGGTTACAGTAATGCTGCACTGTGAATCATGTTGAAATTATTACAGTGAATCTGTCAGATTCTAAATCTGGATCTGAATGGTGCACTGTGAATTATGTTGAAATTATTACAGTGATAAACAACACCAAAAGAGTATTTTGCCTTTCAGGTACTCATATATACGTGTCTTTAGCTCAGTATGAGATATATTTCATTGCTGCATCATTTATGGCTCAAGAGTGCAGAGTCAGCCATGTATATTTAACTCAAAGCTGATGGTGCCTCCCTTGTTGCTGCCGAATTCCTGCTGGTTCTCTTGATAGGGCTGTCAGAATGCTGCCAGCTGCTGTTTGTGTGTGATTGTGCTGGAAACCAGTGCGGAGAAATGTGGTTGGGTTGGTGGTGGTGTGTTTTACAGCAGGGGTTTTCCACCTTTTCCACTTATCCAGGACTACCTATTCATACTTGCTTACTTAATGTTTGCTGTTAGCTTCCAACTCTGAGCGTTTAAATGTGATACAGGTAGTTTGAAGATAGATTTCAATCAAAATTGCATTTTTCACTTGCTTTCCAGGGCTTCCATGTAATTGTATTAATTCAATGCAAGTAGGTGTAATTCAATCGCAATATTATGATCGTAATTATGTTGTTCAATTAGTCATATTGGTGTTGTTTAATAAAAAATATTCTTTTAAAACAATTATTTAGTGTCTTTTTGATTTAATTATGCAATTATATACTTGTTACATATTATAAGATTTAATCGAATAATGTTTACTTGTGTGGTTAAATTTGAATATTCACTTGTATTAATTAATTTATTGTGGCCAAAAGAGATGGACATAAAAAGAAAGCGTTGCATGTGTATAGACTCATTACAATAATTTTTTTTAATGAAGTTACACAAAATTGGGACTGACAACAATAAAATGGTTTATTCGAAGGAGCAACGAATATGCAGAAATTTCAAGCTTTCATCTAACACTAATACCTTTCATGTATCAGTGATGTACCTTCTTTTCCCCTGCCATCTGAGCCAAGCTCCAGCTAAGCCCCTGACAGCAGATTCATTTGACAAATTTTAGTAAAGAGTTGCAGAACCGGAGACAGCTGTGTGGGTTATGCTTTTCATGTTTGGAAATGGTTTGCACCTTTCACGGTAAATCAAAGCTATGTGTCATATGTGCTTGGCAAACTGTGTTAACATTAATAGGATTCTATCAATAACTTAAATATCTAATTATGCCATGTGACGTGTCAGTATCAGTGAGTCACTGTCACACTGGATGTATTTTATGCCATTCAGCTGGTGCTGGTCTCAGTCTTCTCCTGGCTCTCATCCCTTGTTCCTTCTGTTTCTTTCTCACCCCCTCCGTGCTGAGGCTTGCTGGTACTTCACACAGCCCACTCACAGTCTGCTCATCAAGTCAGATACACACACACACACTTACTCACGCACTTCGCCATTCCAAGGCACCTTGCAGCACAGCAGGTCGTCGTTGACTGTCTATGCCTCCCCCAAACATACCCAGAGCATCAGTAGTATGACTCCATCAGGAGCCAGGCCGAGACTGGCGGGCTCTGCTTCCAACCCCCTGCCGAGCCGACCCACGAGAGTGTGAATACACCAGGTGGGAGACAGCCGCATTCTGCCAAATTTGAAAGGATGTGGTCTGACTCATTCACATGTCAACATTTATGGATCTTTCTCTTAAAATATCTCAAGATTATGGCAGGGCGGTTCAGGTACAAGCTACTTGACATCTTTCTATTTTCTCTTTGAGGTTGCATGAGGTCTCTTCCTACAATATACTTTTTTGCCAGCAAATGCCAAAATGAGTATCACTGCACAGTCTTGAGATCTTGCATCATCATGCTTATTCTCTGTCTGACTGACCTCACTTGATAGTTGAATAATAACTTGCGTTGTTTCTTTAACAAACAAAACCCCAAAAAGGATTCAGGCAGCAGCAATTATGGATGTTGAAGCCAAGAGTTGTTTTTTTTTTTACTGATGTTCTTATCTGTCTTCTCATAGCATCTTTAGGTTTCTATATTAATCTGTATTATTATTATTATTTTAGTATTCATATTATCATTTTTTTCCTAATTATTATTAAAGGGTCCTCTAGCACGGGCCAGTGGAAGACTATTGGTGCAGTTTTGCAGTGCATGTGGTACAGGGTCCACAAAGACTTAACACATGACACAGAACTGATGCTGGATTCCAGTTGAGGTAGAAGTAGGAACTTCCAGTTGGAGCTTCTTCTAGACTTTAATGAATCATTTCAGGGGGGTGGTGAAGCTCCAAAAATATCTATCTACCTCTGCTTCTTTGGCAATGCTGGTGTACAGGAAATAAACTAATTGGGACGTAGTGCATTATGTAACACACACCATGGTTGTAATTACAGCGCACCTCCTGTGTCCAGATCTTGTTCAACATCCATCCTCATTCATCATTAGGGGTGACTGGAAGGGGACAAAATGCAAGGTTTGATAATCAGGATGCTTATTTCATCCAACCTGGACTAAAAACCTGTCGATGCAGTTTCTGTCTTCCAATCAGGGTTGGCCAATTTCCGACCCTTGCTGACTCCCATTAACAACAAGTGGGCAATGCCAATTCATGAATTACTTCACAGTGCTTTGCTCTGCCAGTATTTTGAAGTTTCCCAGTCTGTCGTTTTGGGTCACCTCCATCCCCAGCACTACTTGTCTGGATAATTAGCTGCCCAGACCCGGCTGCTAGCCTCTGTGCCCCATGGATTTATGATGGTGATGGCTGGCATGGTCTCAGGGGGCTGGTGTGTGTTTGTAAGTGGGTGTGTGCCAATGAGGCCAAGGGAGACATGGCTGTCCTGCTAATGAGGTAACACAAGGTTATTTACGGCAGGCAGGACTAGTGTCATGGAAGGAAGATCAGGCAATACCTAAGTAATAAATCATTAAGAGTATGTATAAGTTTATATGTGTGCGGGTGTGTGTTTAAGTGTGTATTGTCAAGACATTGTAATCACCACAGATGGGTGTGCTTTTCACCATCAAGTTTATTCTCACTGTTCTACAAGGACAAGAATGCCTTCATGTAAATGATTCATGGTGTCGCTCTGCTGAATCTTTACTTGCACCTGGTAGAAAAAAAACAGTAGAAGTTTCTCTATTTTTAATTTGCTTTGCTGTTAATTTTAAATGTCCTTTTCTGCACTGCAGGGACTCCTCTTTATTTTCAGACCATAGTAGGGAATACACAGCTGAACTTGTACATATCCATCAGCTTAGAAACAGGAAATGTGCTTAATACTGATTACTTTTTAAAATATTGTTTTTGTAATATTTATGTAAAAGATTTATGTTGTTGCATTACTGCTGTTTTTGTGTTTGTTCTTCTTTTAAGTTAAAAGAAATGGAAGGAATATCTTTGAAGGACGTTGGTGTCGTCAGCATGCAGGGGAATGGTTGAGTGTAAACCAGAGGCCACTTCTCCCTGATCTATGACTTGTAAAATGACTTCTGAAGTTTTTAAAGCATACCCACCCAACAGTTTAATTGACCATACAAAAAAGGATTGTCATAGAAGAGCTCTTTCAATGTAGAGATGAAAATTTCTCTGTCGGAGGGCTCCGACATTGTCTTAGCCTGGCCTGTCAGAGCCACTTCAGGTATGTAAAAAAACATTGATCTTTTCCAACAAAGTTCCGGATACAGAATGCTAAAAAAAAGAAAAAAAATCCCTCAGAATAAACTGGATTTCAATATGATTTTAGATGAAGCAGTGAGTTGGTATGACCTTTAAGATTGGCATCTTTTATTAACGTGGGATGTGGGGTGGAGAACTGGCTGCATTGTGGGGTCTGCCTCTTGGTGACTTTGTTAACCAGAGAGGCGACCTTTGTTCTCACCTCACTATTTCTCCTGCTCTGAGCAAAATTTGTCCTCTTGCAGAAACACTCACCTTTGACCTAGTCTGTTCTGTAATTTATGTTTTTTGTTCCTGTCAGACTATTATACCATAGTTTTTTTTGTTTCATGTGGTAGAGCATTTTCTTTCAATGTCAGACACCTGCAAAAAGAAAATTACCTTGTCAGAAGCCAACATTTCCTCTTCATTTGAATTTACCTCTCAGGACATCTACATTTCCTGTTTCTATTGTACTTGACAGTCCACACTGTCAGACTTCATGAATTGTATTATGCAAATCTTGTTTTCATCAGATCTCATATATTTGTGGGTTTACACAGAAGCCCATTACCATCTAATTTCTTCCCATTCATATTATAATGTTTCAGCATGTGTACTCAAAAGTACAAGAGCTAAGAGCTTACATTTTCTTGATTTACTGGAAAAGTGCAGTGCCTCTTGGCACTGTCTTAAAATATCTAACCAGATCGACGAGCAAGTACTGAATCCGTTATTTCCCTAACTAGAGGTCGTGTGAAGACACCAATGACAAAAGACAACATTCCCACAGGACACCTATGAGTCCATTTCTTTGGCCAACCATTAATCTGACAAGACAAAAAAGCATTTTATCAACAACAATGAAATGCTGCTTTACCACTGTACAAAATGCAGTCACCTCATCAGAAAGAAACACTGACACAGCATTGGAGTCTTGTACCTTGGGCTTATATAGAGTCTTTGGTAGCTGTAATGAAAGCAGCATGGAGGACAGTGATGGTTTTTCTGTTGTGGTTTTTCCAAATTGAACATCAACCGATGTAAGACCATGTTCCTCTTTTAACACAGATGAGTTGAAGACAGTGTTGCCAACTCCTCAGTAAGGAAAGTCGCTATTGGCTGTCCTAAAAGTCGCTAGAAGCCGCTAAATGATCGTCATCGCCTAATTTGCATAATGTGCGCGTGATCGCAATGGATGCTGTAGGAGAGACTTCGCAGTAGAGACAAAAAGTGATAAAAAAAACCCTCCGTGTTTTAGAACTACAAATTTACTACAAAACACCTTGTCTTGAACCGTTCTTTGTCTGGCCCTTTGCCTAGGACCAGTCTGCCTTGGGTGACCCTATCAGGGGCAAAATGCCCTCGACAGCATAGCTCCTCGGGTCACTAGGGTACTCAAACTCCTCCACCACAATAAGGTGATGGTTCCAGGAGGAGACAAAGAACGGTTCAACAGACCCCTCATGGAAAAACCAGCAAGTGCTACGCGTGCCTGGAGTAGGGGCTCGAAGGCAAATGCCGGTGGCCGGGCCTTGGCTCGTGGAGCCCGGCCGGGCCTAGCTCGAAAAGGAGGCACGAGCACGTCCTCCCTTGGACTCACCGCCCATAGGAGGAACCGGAGGGGTCCGGTGCAATGTGGCTTGGGTGGCAGTTCAAGGCGGGGGCCTCGACTGTCTGAACCCCAGGCATGGAAGCTGGCTTTTGGGACATGGAGCGTTACCTCTCTGGCGGGAAAGGAGCTGGAGCTGGTGGAAGAGGTTGAACGTTTCCGGATAGATATAGTCGGCCTCACCTCGACACATAGCTCTGGGTCCGGAACCCGAGTCTTTGAAAGGGGTTGGACTTTCTCTTTTGCTGGAGTTGCTCCAGGTGAGAGGCGGAGGGCGGGGGTGTGCAGCTACGGCAGTCGCCAAGGCAAAAACACGGGCGTGGGAGGAGTTCAGTGAGGCCATGGAGAACGACTATCAGTTGGCTCCGAAAAGTTTCTAGCAAACCGTCCGTTGCCTCCACCCTCATTCCCCTACCCACCTTCACACCTCTGCCTACAGCACTCAGCCCCCAGCCACCCCTCACTGCTCTCTTCATCCACTCACCATCACCACTCATGAACACAGAGCCCCCTGCTCCAACCTGTCCCTCACAACACTTCAGGTGAGAAACCAGCTCAGGAGGATCAAGCTGGGGAAGGCACCGGGCCCTGACGGATTCAGCTCCGGGCTCCTTAAGTCCTGCGCAGACCAGCTGTGTGGGATAGCTGAACACATGTTAAACCTGAGCCTGAAGCTGGCTGCCACAGCTATGGAAAACATCCTGTGTGGTCCCTGTGCCCAAGACACTACCCCCCAAGGACCACAGCAGCTACAGACCAGTAGCACTTACAGCCCCCCTGATGAAGACCCTGGAGAGGCTGGTCCTTGGACATCTCTGCATCCAGGAGGAACTGCTCTGTATAGAAGTGTGGTTGGCCTTGAGTGTTGCTTCTGATAAGCTAAAAGAGATGTGTTCACACCACCTTCATCATTATTTGCTGGGATGCCATTTCTTCTATTGTCCATCTGCGGGGTCTGGCCAGAAGGATGGTGACCTGAGCTGGAGCCCATGTGTAACCACTATTAAAATGCAGCTTTGGGTTTGCTAATTATTTTATTTGTGGCCTCAATAACTTTAGTGTTATTCTTAAAAATTCATGAAGAGAACTGTGTTTTAAGGCGATTGTAGTTGCTTTAAGCAGCTGCTACAATGCTGTGTGTTCAGTATCCGAAGTCTCGTAGATGTGTGTACTGCATGCTGGGATAGCGACATTCCAATGAAGCCAGATGCTAACACTGCCACGATATAGCCACGAGAGAAGCAATGGATATTTTCTGGAAGAAATACTACTTCATTTTCAAGGTTATGAATCTGTACATGATTTGAGTTGTCACGAGAGAGTCTCAGGCGACTGCGACCTTAGGATTTGGTTTCATTTGTTTTTCCATGAGGACTCCGGTGAGTGTATTAGCTAAGCATGCTATGTTGCTGACGGACATGTGCCATTTTCAATTCGGTTATGAATGAGGAATATTAAGCCTTTCTTATAATTCAAACCAATCGGTGTTAACTATAAATATTACGAAGATGTTGTAATGAGTCAGTATGCTGAGTTGTGTATTTCAGAAATATATTTATTTTCGTATGGGTACGATCATTTTTACTGCGTCATTCCTGGGTGCCATGTACGATGTTGTTAGGTTAAAAGAGGCTATACAAGCACACACTACCCGGGAAGAACATTACACACACACACACACTGAATAAATGAATGATGGACTGGATTGAAACTGATCACTTGGGACTGAGCTTTGACAAACTTCGATATCAGACAGTGTTAGGATGTGAAAGGACACTTTATTTAGTTTATTTTTTAATATTGGGGTTTTTGAATCTGAACTGATTCTACTTTATGTTGATTGTGAAAATAAACATACTTGTGTTTTCTCATTACCTTAACCAACCCTCGCTCCTTGAGTCGAGCCAGAGTACAGAAGTCAAGTAAGTGTTGTTCTTATTGGGTTACACATGCAGTTGAGGAGATGAACACAATCATCCATATGGTATGTCCAGGTAAAGATGGAGAGAAAAAAACCTCATCATTGACTTGGCTGATCAGTTTGGTAAATTGGTGACTACTGTACCTTCTAAAGGTTTCCTGAAGGAGGCACTTCTATGTGATGTCAGCACAGGCTCATCAAGCTGCACTGTGTTTGAGAGCTGTATTAGCTGTTTATTTCATCTGTGGCTTTCTCATCCATATTCATTTGCACTGTGGATATAGATCCATTTTCATCTATTTTCTTCCGCTTATTCTGTTGAGGGTCACGGGGGGGCTGGAGCCTATCCCAGCTGCCTACTGGCGAGAGGCGGGGGTTCACCCTGGACAGCTCGCCAGTTCATCGCAGGGCCAACACATACAGACAGACAACCATTCACACTCACAGTCACACCTTCGGTCAATTTAGAGTATTCAATCAGCCTCGTCCCCTCTTGATGTCTTTGGACTGTGGGAGGAAGCTGGACTACCAGAGAGAACCCACACAGGTACAGGGAGAACATGCTCCCCACACAGAAAGATCCCGTGCCTGAGCTGGGACCCAAACCCGGAACCTTCTTGCTGTGAGGCGACAGTGCTAACCACTGTACCGCTGTCCCGCGGATATAGGTGTTTATGTTTATATATTGTATGCCCTTCAAACTTTTGGGTGAATAAGACAAAGTTAAGAGCCATTTTAAGAAATATGACAGCAGTGTGGAATCCAGTTTAAGTGTGGAAGACAAACCAATTACAGCACAAATAATTACCATGACAATCTCTGAGTCAATAGTCAACAGTACCAGCATTTAACAATGTTGATTTTATCTGTATAAAACAAATGTGCAATATTCACATGTTTTACATAGGTAAAAACATATAAACATTGTGAATTTGTCAAGCCATAGTAAGTCATATATTCACCACATTGTTTCCTCATCTTTTGAGCAAAGATGAGGCCTACGTTAAACTGGCAGATACAAAAGTGATTTAAAAATTACCAATATTTGCCAATACCAATGATGTGCTGATATGATTGTGCATTCATATTAACACCAATATAAATTTGAACATTATTGAGCCACAAAACCTGATGTAGTGCAGCTTCAAGATACAGTGGTCCCTCATTTAATGCGGGCGATATGTTCTAAAAATAACACGCAATAGACGAAATCCGCAAAGTAATCAGCTTTATTTTTTACAATTATTATACATGTTTTAAGGCCGTAAAACCCCTAACCACACATTTTTATACACTTTTCTCAGACAGGCGTTAACATTTTCTCACAGTTCTCTCTTCTTTAAACACTCTCAAAGTTCAAAGCAGATTTAAAAAAATAAGTACAATATTAGTAAATGCAACCAAAGATCAAAACCTGTTTTCAAGCCCAAACATTTTTAACAAATTTAATTTTAATGATCAATCTACGAGGTTTGACTCATACAAAATTATTACCAGTAACTCACACGTATTTCACAGTTCCTCTGACGGTG
This sequence comes from Aulostomus chinensis, assembly GCF_037954235.1. Classification (NCBI taxonomy): domain Eukaryota; kingdom Metazoa; phylum Chordata; class Actinopteri; order Syngnathiformes; family Aulostomidae; genus Aulostomus; species Aulostomus chinensis. The sequence continues at coordinate 10,014,778 of NC_141327.1, read as the reverse complement.
CCTCTTTGTCCTGGCGCTGCCAACACATTCTGTACTCCCTTAGCCAATCAGGATGCCAAACACAATGCACGTTCATACTGTACGCTGTAAAAAAAGCATGCAAAATTATACTAAAAAAATCCGCGAAACAGCGAGGCCGCGATAAGTGAACCGCGTTATAGCGAGGGACCACTGTAATTCCACCAAAGTCTTAATGACCTCCCACCTCACTTACACCTTGTTCGACATCTGTAATTCCTTAAACATTGTGGCCAGTATGAAAAAGTATTAAGAATCCTCATCAGTCTATAAAAAAGAATTAAGTTGAACACAGCAACCCTCCTTGACTATCAATCTGACATTTATACAGCTCTAGTATGTTCAAGGCTCAAAGCTAAATAAGCTTAACACGGAAACCAATGGGGGGCTGTCAGTTAACAGCATCAACAAATCAAATAGTTTCTATGCTCAAATGAAATAAAACTTTTGATTAAACTCAGACTTTTTATGCTACAGTCACATTCTTTTCAAAAGAGCACTTCCAAGTTGCTCCAGGCACACTATCATGTCAAAAATCAAAAGAACTGCGCACATTCACTGAAAACTGACAACTTAGCATGTACCCCTAAGATCTTCGCCAGGTAATTCCCTAAATGTACTCTGCCAGATTTCTTTAAAGCTCTTCAGGTAAGAAAAGGTGAGAGTTAAACATGATGTATTAGCAAAAATCAAGAGCTTGAGGTTTCTGCTTGAAATGAGCTTCGTCATATTCTTGAACACAAAAAAGCAAAGTTTGGTCTAAAAAAAGCATCGTGAATATCACTGTGAACATAACACTGAGCTTCCTTTCTGGTCCACTTTATATTCCCCTCATGCATCTGTTAGCTCAATTTTACACAGATAGCATTCTGAATGGCTCAGCTGGAAAATACAGTGTCAATGAATAGCATCACATCATCTTATCCACCAACAATAAATGTGTCATTCAGTTGATGGGGCTGTCGCCTGAATATGCCTGGACAACTCTGGCTGTCCTGTTGATGAAGCCAAATGTATCCCCTTACCCAGCGAGCTGTGACTAATAGGAAAACACACCTGACATCTGGTTAACTCAATCTGCTGGTTTGAAATAGACATTGGCTTTGTAAAGGAGTAGTTCGCTCTTGTCATCTGGTTTAACAGGAAAATAGAGCTGTACCAATGTTTGGAATTTGTGTGGCTATGGGAATATCGTGGATACAGATAATTCCTCTCTTTCAGTGCTGCCTCTAAAGCTCCACCAACAACTGGGCTGAAAAGCAATATGGAAGAATGTAGGCTGTATCCATAACAGTTACTCAAACAGTAAATTACCATTCGTGATGCTTGAAAAAATGAGAATATCAAGGGCCTGTAATTTCGTTCATTCTTTCTTTCTTTCTTGAGTACCCCACAGCAGCTCAGGAAATTGCAAGGTAACAGTGTGGGACTAAGGGAAGTGCTATAGTTGGAGCCAAAAGAAATGATTTTCTGATGGCAAAAACAATGAAAATGTTACAGAGATTTTTTTAAGTTTTATTTGATGTTCAACATACTGTATGTTTTCTGCAGCACCCCATCCACAGCTGTCACAGCTGCCACTGCTGTCTGCTTCTACAGTATATCTACTGAAAATAAGACTCGTATAATAGACAACTAGCTCATACAACCCCACTTCAATAAATCTGAAATATCTCTCCAAAGCTCCTGTGTCTGCATAATGGCATGGCCTTCTAGGGTGGTTAGGTGGAGCTCCTGACACTGTTACACTAGCTACTACACTGGCTGGATCAGAGCTATCCTTCTTTTTACCATTATATTTAGTGTAACGTCTTATTGTAATAATCTTGAGTTGCAAAAATCCAAAATGGCCATGCCAAAAAAACAAACTGGAGGCTTAAGAACAGGAGGATGTGCGTAAATGTCTGATACGCTCTATAACCCAAGGTTCTCAAACCCACTGCTGACTGAATCTTGTACATTTGATCAAATAATGACCCTCTTCAAATTGTTCTTATAGCACTTTGACTTTTTTATAACTGTCCAGCAATTCTCTCTCTCTACCATCAGCACTCTCCACAGCTTTTTCCAGTCGACAAACAGGAAAAGTGTTAAAGAAAGTAGGATATCTTGGAGGCAAGGCAAGGGTTTGATAAATGTACACTGTGCTGTAAAAGATTCCTTTCTCTTAGTGTCTAATTACTCCTTCCGTTGTACATCCGCTCTCTGCCTTCCACCCTTTTGTCTTCTTCCTCTGGTCTCTGCTCAGTATCCTTTTACTTGGTTTGCCTCTTTTTTTCCTTTAAAGAGCTAATTTATCAGATGCCACACATTTACCCTGTCCCCAGGCTCCCTGACATGAGGAGAAACTTTTTTTTCTCCGAGTTTTTTCACACCAAATGTAAACCCTGTGTTGAAGAGCTATTAATCAAAACAGTGACTGTTTATTAAAGTTTTTTTTAATCCTCATGCCTTCGTACTTTCAATTAGACAACATCTGACTAGCATCAGCTGTATCAGCAATATTCAAATTGGAAATTGGCAACCTGGCCCATATCACTAAGAATGAGATTAAATCCAGGTAACACTCACTCGGTATTGGTGCTATGCATCTATAGCTAAGATAAATAATTAATTGACCATTAACTGATGCGGTGGATAAAAAGTGCACAGTCATTGTACATCCTTCGCCTCTGGTTACACTTCTGAAGACATCCAGGAGTGCCAGCTAAGGACAAAACAACAGTCAATGAGCGGAGGGCAAACTGCTTGGTAGCTAAATTTTTATTTATGCTTCCGTCTGCACAAGCAACTGTGGTGCGTTTAAGGACATCCTCCTCACTATTTGTGTGTTAGCAAAGTGCAATGTGATGAATCATAAAATATACCTTACTGGGAAAAGCTTAATTGAGTTTGCTTGATTCAGAAATTTGACTGTTGATTATTTGATGATTATTGTAAAATGTCCTTTGGCCTGATTGTGAAAGCAAGCAAGGTGAACAACTTTGAAATATTAATAATTTATGAAATAAACCCTCAGCGGGCTGCACGCCTCACCTCCTACATATTCATGGAGGCATGTTTTCATCTATTGCAGGGCACTGTGCACCTCTGCCAATGTAGCCTATCAAGCCCAATTAAAAGGTCTCACTTTGTCATCAGTGTCACAAGATAGAATGCCAAGCACTAAGGCTACGCTCAGGTTCAAAGTGATACAAAAAACATTTTCCTAATTAGTAGTAAAGAGGAGAGAAACACAAAGCCCAATGAGTTTTATTCTCTATTTTCAGCTTGTGGCTAATTCATGCTTGTAGGCACACAACAATACAGAATGGTTTCAATTTTGCATTTTAATGCAAGAAACCTGCTGTACATTTTAAATATGCACCTGACTCATTTCTGGGCAAGGTGTTTCATTTAGGTCTAAGTATTAGATATTCCAAAATAGTTTTAAGTAAGAATGATAATTTACAATGACAAAATGTCTTTTTATTGTGTTACTCAATTCTGTCTTTTAGACAATTATTTCTTTCTGCGGCAGAAAAATCCAGTTTGTAGGAAACTCTACATTTTTATACAGTACATTTTAAGATTCTACAGCAACTGATTCAGTTCATCATGTGTTCCGTCTTGTTTCTGTTCCATCTTGTTTCTGTGTCAAAAAGATCATTGGGTCTCATTCCTTAAATGTTCTAACAAAAAGAAACCCTGAAGGCTTTTTTTGTTGCGAGATGTAAACACTAGATGTCAGGAGTTAGGAATTACTTACAGCCATTATTACCTCCTGCCGGTAAGACTTTACCGATAAAAATTTTGTGCATAAGAACCTTTCATAAACGAGGCTCTGTTCTTCACCTTCATGCGGTAGATTAAAGTAAGTGTAGGGCACATAAGATACTTTGGGGTTTTATTGATAACATGTTTTACACACAAATACAAATAAATTTGTGTTCACACACAGTACAGTTTTTTTTTCAATCAACCAATTTAACAGTCAGTTTAGTCTTACAGATAGGTAGCAAAGCTTGATGGCTTCTGACAACTGTACTTTGTGTAACTTCTTGTAGTCTTTGCAAGCCTGGTCACTCAGAAGCCTCTGTCTGCTTCTTGCCTGAGGTTAAACCATCTTGTTGTAGTGATGAAATATTCTCATGTATTAATTCACTATTTGTTTAAATTCTGACCCAGATCCAAACACTGACAAAGATACTGCTGTCCTATTACCCTTAAACAGATCCCAAAATTTAATGAGATAATTATAAGCTTTGTTTTCTTTGGTGGATTGTTTTGGAGGGAACAGCAAAATGATATTGTTATTTTGTTGTTGTTTTTTAAGGATGACGTGTTGACTTGTTTTTAAAAATTGCCCAACAGAGACAGTTATGAGGCCATAATCTCCCTGATCTTTTAAGTGTTGAAAATGAAGATGAATGAGTAACACAAACATGTCATAACTTATTGCTGGTATAACCGCAATAACAACAATAGGGATAACACTGATGTCAAATGGGGTTTGAAGTACATCCCAGGCAATAACTGCCATTAGATGGCAATAAAAGAAAAGGAGGTAGAGGAAGAACAAAAGTTGAGAAGGGTGGTGGAGGAGCAGGAATGGAAGGAAGAATTGATAGGGCAGGAGAGAGAGAGAAGGCAATGTAGTGATCTTTCATCATAATCCTGTTACTGTTGAATAATTTAAGTATCTCCTTGCAGACATTAATTTCCTATCATCTACTTTGCCTCTAATTCACTGGGAGAATTAATGAGGATTGACATGGCTGCTCTTTATTGTGCCGTGAAAGCTAACATGGAGCTGTTGATAAGCGGGATGTGGTGTTGGAACAATGGGTGGCTGCTTATAGCCTAATCGTTTATTTTACATTTCATCCAAGCTTCCTTTGGTTGCCAAGAAAAATAAGGCAGGAGAATATGTGAAATAATGGTAATCATCAACAATCGTAATAACTAATACTAAAGAAGCAGATATGCTCTGCTTCTATTAAAAAGTGAACATCTATGAACACTTGCTTTGAAGTGAATGAACATACCATTATATTTAGTGTACATATTCTCTGAAAGGTCACCTCTATTCAGTACAGCAGACAAGTCGAGGACAAAGCCATGCAACTGATAGGCCATCTGTTTCCAAGATTGATGGCTCACTGCTTCTATCAATGATAAGCTCATGTGCCTCTTAGCATTCGGTAGATCTTCATTGTTTTTCTTCAAGGACATCAGGGGTACACAACAACATTTAAAATTATATTTCTGAATAATAGAAGGTACGATGCAGAAGGAAAAGGAGACAGAATGACTGATAGACTGGTAGAAAAAAGAGAGGACAGTGAAAGGAATGCAGCACTGTCAACAATGTTGCCCCAATAGATATGAAATACAGTGTTATAATGTTGCAGCACTACAGTCATTTTCAGCTGCAAGGAGAAGAACAGTGCGAGGAGTGGGGGTGCGGCTTCAAAGATCCGTCATGTTCCAGGGTGACTTTAATGGCTGAGCAAGACAACGGCGCAGCGGTGACATTCACAGAAACCCGAAGGAATTCTTAAAAAAGATAAAGAACTAATGAAGTCAATGTCTAGATGTGGAGAGGTGAAGAAGAATTACCCTCATTCTTCTTTAATACACTTTTATGAATGGCCAGTCATCCCAGCTTCTCCTTTCATCCTTTTGCTGTTTAAAATATTCTTTTTTAATGGTTAACATCTATTTGCTGTCAGTGAGACTGGCCCTTAAGCCATGCCCTGTTTTATTTGTGCACATTTCCAACACATTTTGAAGTTATTCAAATCCTTAAATTAAAAAAAAAAAAATCCCTGCAAGATTGGATGCCAACAGTACAAGAGATACTTGTGATTGCAATTTAATTGAAATGTCATAGGAAAGACAGTGACTCCAAACCTCAATACCCGTTTTTGTTTTTCTCCCTCTATTTTATTCTTTGAACTGCTTGTAGTTACAACTTCATCTTTCAACCATAGCCAAGGACAGAGGTGAGCCATGCATCAGGTGACACACTCAATGCCGCTCTCATTTGACCCGTCACCCCAACAATGGAGGCTGACCCTGAGCTGCTCCAACAATTAATCACCTAACCTTCCCTTCATGCCACCAGCTGCCCTTCTACCCCTCCCCCTGCAAGGCAAACTGAGGGGTTGAAAACTTCCGTCATGTGCACTGCCTATGAGGGTCGAAGACAGTCGTCCACCATTCTGCATGACTGCTAGTATAAATCTGACGGAAGTAATTACCCATCACCCTCTGGGGGCCATGAGCAGAGTTCCCACCCCCTCTTCAACTTCGGCATAGTTCAGCCTTATTATACTCAGCTAGGAGGAGAATTGTGGCGCTTGAGCAGAAAGAGTCGTATTTAGAGTTAATTGCCTCTGGCAGGTGAGGACATCAGTTCCAGTGTGTGCCCAGGCAGATGGCTCACTGGAGGCAGGTTCAATCAACTAATTGTAAAGTTGTGATAGGGCCTCAGGGAGGCATTGACCTAGAGCTAAGGTTGAGGGACATGAGAAAGACTGAACGACGAAAGGTCTGCAGATGCATGTTTTCAGATATATTTCTTGGGGCTAAATAACCCTTTTGGACATTTCTGTACATCAAAACATCCCCACAGTGTGTGTGTGTGTGTGTGTGTGTGTGTGTGTGTGTGTGTGTGTGTGTGTGTGTGTGTGTTTGCACTGACTATTTGGAATTCACAACACACATATAACTGCACAAAAATATGCATAAACACAAGCAAGGCCCTGCACAAGCACATGTCCTCACTACCACCTTGAGCTGTAGCCTTTATTGCTGAGGGAAGTCGGGGAAATGCAAGTATAGTTTTAGGTTGAAGTAAATTTACTTAGTTGATAAAAACAAAGGGAAGGAACACAGAGCTACAATTGGAGAAGCCAGAGGTGATACTAAAGACATACAACTGTCTGAGAGCAAGCTCACAATCTGTTTGATGTGAAAATATTACCCACTGTAGCTTATCCACTGTTTTTTTTATTCAAACGCTAAAAAGGGAGCAGAGGTAAGAGCACTGAACAGCCAGAGCAATTTGGACAAGATGTGAAGAAAGATAGAGTGGGAGGAAGAGTGAGAACTTGGGGTGAGGGGGATGGAGTGCTTCAGAGAACAGAGGGAGAATAATGACAAGTCAGGTACGCCCATGCGGCTTATGTCAGTGAATAATCTTTGCATTAACATTGACTCATTTGAATAATGTGGATCACTCAGTTGCAACAAGGTTATTACAGTTCTTCACTATTTCTAAGACAAAAACTTTGTTTTTAAAACTGTAGATACCAAAAAAAAAAATTTTAACACTCAACAAAAATATGAACGCAACGCATTTGTTTTTATTCCCATTTTCAGGAGTTCAAGGGAAATATCTGAGAAATACTACAAAGAAGTTTTCTTTCTCACAAATTTTCTCCACAAATGGGTTGAAATGAGTGCTTCACCTTTGCCAAGGAACTCCAACAACCTGACAGATGTGACATATCAGCATGCTGCAGAATCATTGTGTACAGGTGAGTCTCAGAGAAGAACTCCCTCAAATGTGCAGATTTATCTCACAACACAACCTCTCAGTTGATACTCATTTTAAGAGAGCATTCAGTGTTTGTGCTGACTGCAGGAACATTAACCAGAGCTGCTGCCCATCAACTGAGAGTTCATTTCATCACTATGAGCTGTCTACAATGTAATATTAAGAATTTGGCAGCATGCAACCAGCCTCACAACTGCTGCCCACGTACAACTATGCCAGCCCAGGACCGCTACATCCACCGTCTTCATCATTTTGGAGTTATAATGATAATTAAAACACTCCTGGTGGGAAATTTCCATCTCTCTTTATTCTTTTTTTGAGGTTGCACAAAATGGTTATTTAAAAAAAACCTGCTTATTAGTTTATATCATGTTTCATTACTTCCAACGACATTCCTCGGGTTAGTAGCACTGCAATGCAGCAATCAATCACCACACTGCAGCAGAAACTGAGTTCACATATATGATGCTTTTGTATGAAGCTAACTTATGCAGCTGGTTGTGGAGACAGAGGTAATGGGTTCATGCCCTTGTGGTCGCAGCTCTAAATTGTTTTTGATGTACAGCTTTCAACTTGTTTTTCCACAATTAAAGAGAAAAAGGAGACAATTTTTTTGAGCTAATGCTGCACATGAAGGGAAGTGTGGCACGGGCCATGTGATGTGAGCAACTTTTGTGGGTGATTTTCCTGTTTTTGCTTTAGTGGTGAACAGTCATCAGTAAAGATGGAACACATAATACCTCTCAGCACCTTCTCTTTGACAGGATATCCGTCACAAAACATGATAGTTTCTCATTCCTCGCTGAGACACTCAAAGTCAGCCCTCACCAACTTCCACCCTCGCAGATTACACATTCGATCCACTCCAGATCTCTCTATTCGTCATGTGTGATTTGTTGTGCTGTTTACTGGACTGTAATGTGGTGATGCAGTTGATGAACGGCGACGGTGGGAACTGCTAAACCTCAGCTTGGTGAAAACATAATAGCTAAAAAGAGGCAGACATGACTGAAATCTCACCTTGACTTTGATGGGTCACTACCAGAGCCCCGAGCCGCCATGGCTCAGTGAGAGAAACAGTGAGAGTTGGAGGGATGAGTTGAGGTGGCATTGTACTCATCATGCACAATGACAACTCGGGTGGATTGGATTTGTACCTCCTTTTTTTTCAGGCATAACTCATTCTGCTCATGCAGCCACTGAGCCACAGTAGACAGGGATAACAAGTGTCGTTCCAGTGGGTTATTGAATTGTTTTTTGCAAATGAATTCAACTCATACTTGAGTGCAATGCTTTTAGCTCAAGTTGGACGGTGAATGTGTCAAATGAAGTGTGTTACACAAGTACACAAGCTCCATAGACTTGGATGAACCATGCTGCGTTTACTGAGCAGTCCTTTGTTTGTGTGTGTGTGTGTGTGTGTGTGTGTGCGTGTGTGTATGCATGCACACACATGAGTAAAAATGCTTTTTGTGTGTTTAGACATATGTTCTGTATGTGTGTATTTCCACTGTGTTCATTAGTGGGCAAGCAGGGATCCAAACTGCTTTCACGTGGGTGAGAGTATTGAAAGTTGGGTTGCCACAGCAACCATGATGGCAACTATAAATCACGTTAATGGTGCTTCTCTTTGTGACTCCATCTTGATCAAATTTGGGAGCAAAAAAAAAAAAAAAAAATGATTGGGCCCTGCCCAGAGTGCAGCTTGCACTGTCAGCAAATAAGGAATAATGACAACAAGTTGCAGTGACAAGTAAATAGTTGCATGTGCATTTTCTGTCAAATTGTAAGATCTCTGTCTAGATGCTGCTCATCAAGAATGAAGGTGAGATGAGGACAGTAATATACATAGGTGTTTTCATCATTCCAGACAATTGCTGATTGTCTGACATATCCCGAGACTGGAGGACAAACAAGATTTACAAGTGAATCCCTTTACGCAGCACATCATTTAATTACACTGATTAGTGCAGCCATAAAATCATAACCGTATTTACAGTATAAATACATATCTTAAGGAAATAACAATCTCAGCTGAAGTTCATACAGTTCACTGGCATTTACGTTCTGTTGTGCTGCCAGAGGATGGTGACAGCGACTGTAGCCTTCAAATTTAGAGAGAGTGGGCGAAAATAAAATTGTCCATTTGAAGTCAGGCGAAAGGAGCATTTGTTCAACTCTAGCTGATCCTTTAGATCCCAACATTGCTGTCTTCACAAAGATGCCAGCACTGCTTCAAAGATACATATCTGCTCACACACACACACACACACACACACACACACACACACACACACACACACGTAACACACAACACACGCCACTGCAGTTCAATGTAAAAAATATCCCTGGCTGTAATTCTGGCTTTTAGGAAATGTATCATTAATCTTTAATATGATCATTAAATGTGCTATATTTTGGATGTCATATTTTGCTGCGGTAAAACTAAATTTCCCTTCAGGCATTAATAGATTTAATCTCATCTTCCTGTTTTGCCACCTTTTATAACAAAGCAACAGTAAAAATGCCTTTTCAAGTGGTCAGCAAAGGCAAAAGGTGGAAATCTGAATCCAGTACAAATAATAAACAGCAGGTTGTATGTCGCTTTGGACAAAAGCGTCTGCTAAATGAAATTGTAGAATTGTAGGGGCCTTCGGGATGCAAGTACAGCATGTCAAGGGTCACTGCATGTTACCTGTATTGACAAAATCCAGAAATCAAAACGAGAGGTACAGTAGTGGTGGGTTTCAACTTGTTAGATCAACTTGTTTGTGAGCACACCTAGACAAATGGCATGGTATAGGAAGTAGATGACCAGTTGCCAAAATATAGTGGTGGACAGCTCTCACTAAAGAGGAACCAACTAGGAAAAAAAAAAAAAAGACTCAATGCTGAGAGTATGGTCACTGCAGCTAAAATCAGGAAGGACAGCTGGCAAAACATAGCACACTGTGTGAATTTATAGTTTAACAGAAAGGGTATATGTAAAGGTCGGCGGCAGGTGGTGCAGTGGTTAACACTGGGCACCGGGTTTGAGCCCCGCCTCCAGCACAGGATCTTTCTGTGTGGAGTCTGCATGTTCTCCCTGTTCCTGTGTGGGTTCTCTCTGGTACTCCAGCTTCCTCCCACAGTCCAAAGACATGCAAATAGGGACTAGGCTGATTGATACTCTAAATTGACCGTAGGTGTGACTGTGAGTGTGAATGGTTGTATGTCTCTGTGTGTTGGCCCTGTGATTGACTGGCGACCTGTCCAGGGTGAACCCCGCCTCTCACCCGTAGCTGCTGGGATAGGCACCACCCCCCTGCGACCTTTAGCAGGAATAAGCGGAAGAAAATGGATGGATGGATGGATGGGTATATGTAAAGGTGTTAGGGATAGTCACTTTTGATTGCAATGTAATGTAGTTTATACAAGTGTAATTCTTGCAGCTGTGCTTTTTTGTGCTCTCCTCTTGCCTTGCTCTTGTGCAGGTAAGGTCTCCAGCATGTTACTATGGTGAAAAACCAGGTAATCCTGAATTTACGTGACTAACACTCAGGGTGCATGGAATGAAACATCAACAACACGAGAAGGAGACTAACAGGGCAAATCAACATCAGTCAACTACAATAGGGGCAGTTCATCAAACAGAGCGGGAAAATCAAACAAAGACAGGAAATCAAAAGAAACAAAAATACATAAGGGCAGTACTACACAATAAAATGGAATGTGACAAGGGAGTCTGACACCAAAACAATGAAAGACTGACTAGAACCGACACACTTGAACAAAAACATAACAGCTCACCTACAGTTGTCCCCCAAAAACTGCAACAACAATTTTACGTTAGTGTTCATGTGATGTGGAGCAGTAATTCAGGTCTGGCAGGTCAGCCACATTGTTTGTCCCTTTGTTCTTGTCTGCTCTTGTATCCTCTTTGTGAACAATTATTGTCACTGCCACACTGCAGCACTGACTGACTGAACACATTTTAGAGAGAAAAGCCTCCATGAACAAACTCCCCGACAGGGATAAGGACCAATGATTCTAAAGAGTCCTTTATTATACTGGGACATTTGTGGTGAATGCATAAACCAGCTGCGTGCTCAAACTTAAACACATACAAGCGCACACATATACTCCGTGCCTGTCTCTGAAATGAAGGGGTCAGCCGCACTGAGGCATGACTGGGGTTGTAGGGTATGAATCAAGATCACAATAAACAGAATTAAAAAGAATAAATACTTAGCTATCATAGAGGCCGAGTGATTTATTCTACACTTTTGCAGCGCTGGCTGAACACCACCAGCCCCAGAGAAATCAATATGTAATTATAGACATCCTACCCTGGGCCGTTCCTCTCCCAGCATCCACCTCCCACTCGCCTGCCCTGCACCGATTCCACCACCCTCAAAACAAATGTCACAATAGCACGAGAACAACAAATAGATGACTTTTCTTTGGTGAGCACAGCCTTGTGTTTTAGTGGCTTCACTGTGTGTACATGTGTAGTTCTATCCATTAGAGCCATTTTCAATTTATGCACCAATTATTAGTTAATGGAAGCTCATTATGTAAATGAAAATGGATAAATTTAAGTCTGTATTATGAGATGTAAGAAGAGGGATGAAGTTTAGAATGTCTGGCGAAAGATTTTTGTAACAGGTTGACACTAAAACACAAATCTGTCAAATGGGTCAGGGTGAGTCATGCATGTGAGAGCACAACTTTTTCCATGTTAGCATTAAAAATAAGGGTTTGACTGACAGCTTTATGTTTCAGAGATATCAAATTACATGAATATGAACTGTGTCTTTTCACCTCATGCATGTTAGCACCATTGGTTCTGGTTTGGTCTCCATTAGCCCAAAATGGAAATAATTGTTATATACTCATATTTTTTCACCTGCTGTTTGCTAAATTTGTCTTCTGTTTTTTTGGTGCTGAGCAGGTGACACTGAGAGAGTCATGATTGGAAAATAAAGTAAAGTTAAGGACTGAAAGCCATAACAATGAGCTGAAAGATAAAGCTTGGTGAAGCTGAGGAGAGAGAGACAAGAGACACCTTTCCCATGATCAATTGCAAAGACAAAACCATGATTATGGTTAACCACTTTAAAAATGTGTGACAAATTTTGACTTGGTATCTCATTCTGAAAAATGACAGTGTTTTAAACTCCACCAGGGAGATCATATCATCACTACCATTTATTTGTCTGTTGACAGGATAATCGAAACAGCTGTTTGATGATATTAGATTAGATGATAGAGAGGAAAATTCTCTTTTTGGAATTGATCCTAAACTGGATTTGGAGGTTAGTGCTCTCCGATGGCCATCTAGTTGTCAGGTTTTTGGGTGATTATATAAAAACTGAGGAAAGGATGTACGGATGTGGGAGAGCAACGTACAAACAGGTACTGAGTCTGCTCACTGTGTCTGTTCATATTACATGAAATGTACTAAAAACGTTTGTGCCGTGATCAGATTGGTTCACTACTTTCCAACCAACCACACCTTTGAACACTGTCATGGAACCACCGACCAATAAAGGAAATGTCAATAAGATGTCATCAGATAGAGAGACAATACAGGACTTTAATTCAGATATGTGCAGCTTCATCAAACAGACTCAACTGTGCCTTGAAATGGATACCTAACCTGATGCTGAGGGTAAAGCAATGGACCAGACTGACAATTTATTCAGTTTTGGGTTAGTTAGGAAAATGTATCCCGATACTCACCTTAATCCATATGTGGGGAAGTGGATGAAGTTGTCAAAACAGGTGCTTGTTGGTCCCAGTGTTCAAGGGCTCCTGTTCATGCATCACACATACATAAATTCATACATGCATACATGTGTCTCCTCCCATGTTCAGGTTTTCCCTTGACCCTCCACTTAGCCATTTAGTCAAAGAGTCCTTCTGTGGCAGACAGAATATGCTTTCATCCAGGTTGGCTTAGGTTTTTTTGGACTGGATGTATTCATTTTTTTTTAAATGAAACAAAGAAGGAATATAAACTGCCTGGCCAAAAAAAAGTCACCACCAAAAACAAGGTCACGCACGCTAATATTTCCTTGGACTGCCTTTGGCTTTGATTACGGCATGCATTCACCGTGGCATTGTTTTGATAAACTTCTGCAATGTCACAAGATTTATTTCCACCCAATGTAGCATTAATTTTTCACCAAGATCTTGTATTGATGATGGGAGAGTCTGACCACTGCGCAAAGCCTTCTCCAGCACATCCCAAAGATTGTCAATGAGGTTAAGTTCTGGACCCTGAACCACTCGATCACAATTTGAGCCCGATGAATCCTGGCATTGTCATCTTGGAATATACCAGTGCTATCAGGGAAGAAAAGATCCATTGATGGATTACCTTGGTCATTCAGTATATTTGGGTAGTCAGCTGACTTCATTGTTTGGGCTCATAATGTTGATGAACCTAGACCTGACCAACTGCAGCAATGCGAGATCATAGCACTGGCCCTACAGGCTTGCACAGTAGGCACTAGGCATGATGGGTGCATCACTTCATTGGCTCTCTTCTTACCCTGATGCATCCATCACTCTGGAACAGGGTAAATCTAGACCCATGTGAACTTCTTCCATTGCTCCAGAGTCCTTTATGCTTTCTAGCAAATTGAAGCCTTTTTTCCGGTTAGCCTCACTGATAAGTGTTTTTTTTAAGGCTACACAGCTGTTCAGTCCCAATCCCTTGAGTTCTCTTCACATTGTGCGTGTTGAAATGCTCTTACTTTCACTATTAAACATAGCCCCGAGTTCTCATGTTGTTTTTCTTTGATTTAATTCCACCAAACGTTTGTGATCGCCGATCATGATCAATCAGGTTTTTTCCGACCACATTTCTTCCTCAAAGACAATGGTTTCCCACTATCCTCCCAGTTTTTAAGAATTTGTTAGACAGTTCTTAACCCAATTTTAGTAGTTTCTGCAATCGACTTAGCTGTTTTCTCTTTTTGATGCATGCCAATGATTTGACCTTTCTAAAACACACTGACATCATTTCCACGACTACGGGATATGTCTTTCGACATGGTTGTTTAAGAAACGAGAAGCTACTCATTGCATCAGTTAGGGTTAAATAACTTGTTGCCAGCTGAAAGATAACGGCCCCTAACCTGTAGTAATTATCCAATTGGAGGCTCATACATATTTGTTTAGTTAAATCCAGGTGGCGACCTTTTGTATTTAGCTGTGAGTCCTACAACAGATGAAGACGTCCTCATATTCCAGCCCATGGTGTCTCCTCAATATCCAGTGAAGAGAGCAACTTTAGGTGTGGTGATGTGGTCTTTGTCAGGTCTTGCTGGCCATTGTAGGCCCTGACACCTTGATGAGTAGCTGTACACGGCTGAACTCTACTCATTACTCTGTTCTCACTCCCAACTAAATCAGCAGGGTAACAAGTCAGTGGCTGCCCACACTCAAGCTATTGTGAAGCTCTTATCTGGCCATGGCAGTTTAACACTGACCCCCGCACAGGTAGCAGCAGACACACTAATCCATCTCTTCTAGCCCAGACAGATTCATCTCATCTCAGTTATCTTCTCTCTCTCTCTCGCTTGCTCTCTCCCTCTCTCAGCCCTTCAGTTGCTCAAACACCTTTCCCTCTCTCTCGCCCGCTCACTCTCTCTCTCTCTCCCTCTCTCTGTCTATCTCAATGTCATAAAGTGTTTCATTTTCCAGTATCTATGTACTCATCAATTTCCCCACTGCTGCATTTCTCTCTGTATCCTGATCCATCTCTAACTCCCTCCTGTCTTCCATGCTTGGTCCTAAGCTCTCTGTCTCAGTGGGTGCCTCTCGGTCTGGCCACAGGAAATGAAGCTCTGGTCAAATTGACATACACATCATTGCCTATCAATATGTGCTCTAAATGAGGGCTGAAATGATTGGGAATTGGAGCTGTTTTGATTTGCTTCCCCTTCCGTCTGCCGAGGGCTCCAGCCTTTTATTACAAAGAACTTCATTTGAGCTGTACAAGAATGTCGAAAAATGTCTCAGTATCCATAACAGCAATGTGGAAGCAAAGTCATTTCTTGCAACACACCTCCCTGATTATTGCAAAGGACAAAGTGTCAGTAGCAGATTAAGATGGGAGACATGTAACATTATCATCAAAACAAACACTGAAAAATGGAAATACAATATCTCCTCCTGTATTACGATGGTGGAAACAATTAGCTGATGTTGTGAGTGCAAAATACCTAATTGTCCTCTTAAATAAACACTGTAGCTATGGGGATGGTGTGAAAAACCACTGGAAGCCTCCTTCAGTATTTGCATGACAGTAAACACCTCCCTGGCGTGAGGAAAACTCTGATAACCAAGCTGCATCAACAGCCTCTCTCATTCCTTTCCTCAACCACCCTGAGAGCAGTTCCAAAAATGAATCGTGTGCTGTTCTCTATGGTTAGTGTCTTGGGAATTTTAAGTACCTGAATGAGGTCAGGCTAAGTAAAGTGGCTATAATCATCGGTTTATACAACTTATCAAATTATGTATAATGTCAGAGATCCCTCTTTTGGATTTATAGAGCTTTTGAGTGCGTCTGCCATTGTTTGTCTGTCTGGCCATTTTATTACTTTGGTTCATCCAGTCACACACTTATTTTCACAGTCGGCAGCTGTTTTCGTAGCCTAAAAAAACCCCTCTTAAAACAAGCTAACAGCCACTCTAGTGACCAGTTGGTGAACACAGTAGAGTGTTTAGCTGCTAAAGCGCCAGATATTTCCCTGAGGTCTTTATAAAGACTAGAGAGCGAATAAAAAGAGAGTGTATTTTGGAAAACATAAACAAATGAACTCCAAGTAAAGCTCCCTAACTGCTGGGTGAGTAAATGAGATTTAGTTGCTGACAGTTTAGAAATGTTAACTTAAAGTTAATTTTATGTCAGTGTTTTGTTTTCCATTACCCCAGGTTTAAAAGTGAAAAAATAAAGAAGTTATTGCAGTTACAGTTCAAGATTGTGCAACAGTGATCTGTAGTGTGTGTGTGTGTATATATATGTATGTATATATACGCACATGCTGTATATCACATAAAAGAACAGGAGGGACTAATCACAGTGGAGGGAATTAATTATGCATATTCATTCAAATACAATGACACAATGTTGAGGAATATTTAATTTACTCAGGTATTTATATTTTAGGTGTCTTTTATTCCATTTCATTGTATCTGAACTTATCAGATAGTAGTTACTTTGCATAGGAAACATGCATTGTAAAACCTGATGAGGACCCTGAGAACTTCAAGAGGACATGGTCAGAGCAGCATGACTGGTACACACACCACTTCAACATTTAACACTTTTAGAGGTCAGTTTTTAAGCATTGCAGTACACAAATCCATGTCCTTTTACTTTGAAGTAAATTCAGCACCAAACACTTCTCTTTAAACTGAAGTAGAACTTCAAATGGAGACTTTTACATGAACCACAATCATATTTTATCTGGGTATCTCTTCTTTTACTTCAGCAAAGGAAGCGGGTACTTCTTCCACGACTGACAAATCATGGCCTTGATGAAGGCAGTTCTGAGGGACACCTTATTTTGTCTTTACTTATTTCTTTCTCCTCTTCACACAAAGAATGCGTTGGTCCAACCATATAAACTACTTCATATTTGGGTAAGCTGGCAATTTTTTTTTAACCCTCCTTTTAAATTAAAAAACACACACACACACACTTAGTACACTAATTTTTTTCAGTCTTTTTATTTTATTACATTCAAAAATGTAGAACTCGTAGATAATAGTAGTCCAATCACCTATTTGGAACTATGAAACAGATTTTTTTTTTTTTTGTCTTTTCTGATTGTTTAACAATCTGATGGTCAACATCTAACTATTAAACCATTTTTTGTGTTTTTGATTATATCACTCATGATCATCTTGTTTCACAATAATCCCACTGAAGCAAACTGGGAGATAGTGCAGCTGTGGCTATGAAGAAACGTAGTGTTTTAGCATCCCCACTGTTCATAACAGCCTCTGGTATGATGTCGTATTGTAACATGACCAGCTGGTCCTGGTGCTGTTGGAGAAATAATCCAAGAAGTGAGAGGTCATCTGTTACAAAAGTGCAAACATAGATTGTGAACAAAGGACCACTGTTGTTGAAGAGAGTCTCAATTATGCAGAACTTTATTAACTTCATATCATCTTAACACTGTGATATGATATCATCAGCTCAGGATCTGGATCAATTCCAAAATCGATTTGATTTTTCCTGAATTTTCTATCATTTTACCAAATGTAAACAAAATTCTAATAGAACTTTTTAAGTTATCCTGTTACCAGACCAATGCTTTTAATCACTTTAAATATGTTTTACCAAAAAGAACATTCAGGTCGTTCTGCCTCAACCCTGTATGAGGAAATTCAATGCACACATGTTCATATCTGAAAAGTAGCTTGGTAGAGCAAATATTTCAGAAGACAGAAAGACATTGGTATCTTCTAAATGTCACATACAAGTCCAGGGAAAAAATTTGAGCTGAAACTAATTACAAATAAGGTGAAAGAATGGGTGTGAAAAGGCAGTCTGGATCTGGATAAGAGGAAAATCACGCAGTTCTAAGTGTATCCCAAGTTGTTTGGCTCCCGGTCATTCAGGATGTAGCATGACAGGGCTATGACACGGTGAATTGAACAAGAATTACAGGAGGAGAGAGAGATCGACATGGAGAGCAACGAGAAATGGGACAAGGGTGTGAACAAGATGAACAAAGAAATGGAGAGGCATGAAGGAAGACTGAGGGAATGAAGGCTGTATTGCCAGCAGGCATTGGCATTTGAGATTCATTATGGGCGATTGCGTCTGTTTCAACAGTTATCTGCCCTTTTCTGGTTCTCTGGCCCACTCTGCTATAACGGTACAGCAGCATCCTGGCTGGGTAAAGGAGGGTAGGTGCCGCCTGTTTTTGCCTCCCCCCCCCCCCTTTTTTAGGTGTTCTTTTATTTTCTTTTTTAATTTAACAAAAGAAACAGGATTTACAAACAATATGGCATAAATCTGTCTCAATCATTTTTTGAATCATACTCTGATCATGAACCCTCCCTCCTCGCTCCCCCTCGCCCTCCCCCATAAACTATGTCATTAAATAGATCAGCGACCATTACATAGCATTTTGTTCTAGCTCTCAACCTACATTGACAATAAAGTACCACAAATATGGCCTCTATTGCTAGCTAGCAAAGTCGGCGAATGGGTTTCTTACCTGTTCAAAAGAAAGGCTGCTAATGAATCTGTAAGAATTATTCACATGGCACTGAGCCTTTAATCCTTCTCCCTCTTATCTATTGCTTGTTCTATAGAAGACCTTTTTCTTTTTGAATTGTTTTCTTCTGGCTCCATGCTCATCCTCGATGCTCACCCAACACCAATCCAGCAAGGCATTGATACCCTCTTTGGGGTTCCTGGTCTCTATCAATGGATGTTTTCGAACAGTTCCATTTTTTTTTTTTTAAGTTGGTGGCCTTTTGGTGCCATTAGCTTCAAGCTAAATATACAAATGTGACTGGCTCTTTCTGCATTCTGCAGTAACAAAGAACTGATGAAATGGCAAATGGGTATTTTGTGACCCCAACACCCATTTACTCTCCTTTTTAACAAACAGGAGGGTAAATGTACCAAATGGCTCTCATACAGTATAATTGAATGATTATCAGAATAATCAGAGGTGTCAAATCAGGCACAGCAATTTTTGAGGTTATAGGAAAAGATGGTGAGGTATAGTGCTTGGTGGTTTCCCCAGTGACAGTCCTGACTCATTGAAAGTCATGTTTAATGTTCAATTTTGCAAATTTCCATTTCAGTTCATTTTACTGGATGTGTGTATATTTGAAGTACTCTGGTGCAGTGAGGATGTGAGTTGGAGAGATGTTTCAGACATCTTTGAGCTTTGGGAACCAGAGACAAGCCCCCCATAAGCCAGTTTAATTGCTACTAGTGTGACTGAAATAAGGGACTGAAATGTGTCAACAACCACAGCATGGAGGAGAGTTTGGGGTGAGATCTATTGAACATGGTGATCTTTTGTTTTGTTTTGTTTTGTTTTTGCATGATTTAGGTACATTAGTAGTTCTAGCAGGGAACCCCAAAATTCCCTTTCCCTGGCTACATTGACCTGCTCTGACTGGGGGATTCTGAGGTGTTCCCAAGCCAGCATGGAGATTTAATCCATCCACCTGGTCCTTGATCTGCCCCACAGCATCCTTCCAGCTGAATTTGCCTGGAACAACTCTTTTAGGAGGCAACACAACTGGATACCTGAACCATCTAAACTGGCTCCTTTTGAAAAAAAGCAAAGGGCAGCAAAGGAGCATCCTCATCCATGAGGGACTCTACTCAGACTTTAACTTATTGCTGTTGTGAAACTAGATAATCCCCAATAAATGTTTACTTCCAGTAAAGGGATATAG
Organism: Aulostomus chinensis; assembly: GCF_037954235.1. Classification (NCBI taxonomy): domain Eukaryota; kingdom Metazoa; phylum Chordata; class Actinopteri; order Syngnathiformes; family Aulostomidae; genus Aulostomus; species Aulostomus chinensis. The sequence continues at coordinate 9,994,779 of NC_141327.1, read as the reverse complement.
CATCATTAGATCTGGATCCAAATCAGTTCCAAATTAGAATCCATTGTTTTGAAACCTACATTTTATCTACCTATCAAATTTCATATTTTAAGTTATCCTGCTGACAGACCAACCAACTGCGGTAATCACATGACCTCCATGGTGGAGGTGTAAAAAAATAATGAGACATATGTCTCTCTCAGTAAGTGTTAAGGAAGAAAAGAGATGCGCACATGCAGGTGAGATTCCCCACTTTGATCTGAGGTTATCTTCCCTTATTCTAATACTAGTTTATATCTACTCCAATGTTACTAAATTCAAATCCAGCTGTGCATTTATTTGTGTCAAACGAGATGTGGAGACACACAAAAACTACAGGTGCAGCATTGTTACTCACATTAACATGACTATTTTTAATCACTATCTTATTGGGACTATAATGCACTCATGTTAGCTCTAAGCAAGACACTTTAATCTTTCCTGTTGTAGCTCTGTCTAAAACTAACCTGGGCATTTTACGGCCTGCGGGCTACATCCAACCCTTTGGGCATCCCTGTCTGGCCATGTCAGTCATAAACATAAGTGAACAAGTATTTATGCCGTGCATGAAATACAACTGTGTTGCTTTTATTTTGAAATGCCTGGTGTTTTTTATTATTTACGTATGGACGCAGGTATCTGCGTCTGTCTGCACAGCAACAGGTGATGCTAGCCAGCCACCCCTGGCACCCTAAATATGTCAGCTCACGTTAAAAAAAAAAAAGTTGTTTCCAAATGCTGAAAGACATGGACTGCTAAATATTTCTTTACAGAAGTGAAAGGCAAAGCCGTATGCTGAGTTTGTGGTACACAAATCTCTATGTTTAAGGGTTACAATCTGAATCGCCACTCCTACAGACTGGATTTTTCACAATAAACAAGTTAACTGAACTGAAAACATCAAAAGCACTCATTGCTTTTTATATGAAGTTGATCAGTTGCTTATTGTTAACATACTACTAAACACCTTTTCAGTATTTGTGAAGATTAACAAGGTAATAAATGAAATGAAACAGACGTAATGATTGTTTTTTTTTAAAACAATGTGTCACTTTTATAGGATTATTTTCCTTTTTGACCTACAACACAATTCATAAATGTACATAAATATTGACAGAATATTCTTGTATTTCTGATTACCAGTAGCAGCTAATCAAAATATGTAATTTATTGCTTTTTACAATGGGAGAAAAATAATATTGTGGCAGAATTAAGATCAAGTTATCATTGGTTCGGCCCTCCAACACAGTTCAGATTTTTCATGTGGCCCCCTGTAGAAATTAATTGCCCAGCCCTGATCTTAAGTATGTGCAATGAGTCAAACTGTTTATGTATAGTGATTGGGTCTTTGACAAATTAACAGCCAATCTAAGTCGTTCCGTCGACGAAGGTCGGGACAAGTGGTATAGTGTTGGGTTTTGTGAGACGTACTGTTGTCTGGAGAGGTGAGCAGCGTGTCACCGAGATTTTTCAAGTTTTATCTGCAAGGTGGACTACTCGTGGTCATGAATAATTTGTTTGTAAACTAATAAAAAGTAAAAGTAGATAAGTATGTGCCTTCTGTTCTGTTCTGTCACTAACTATTATAGTGATAATACATGATGTGTGATGCTAGTTAGTAACTTGCTGGTCAGCTTGGCATACCATGTACATGTACCTTGATATCATACTATTACTGTAGCATTGTAACGCTTCCTGGTTAAAATGGATTTCATGTTAATTCGCTCGGAAATAGTGTTTGGTATTGTGGCTCAACTGAGTTAATATGCTGAAAGGAGATGTGGAGAGAGAGGATAGAGAGAGGAGCATTTTTGCCTGGTCTTCCCAGTGGATGGACTCTGCTGTTTTTCTTCCTGTGATTACTGTGATGCTGTGTACTAGCTGTTCAACTGTGACTGCCATAGCCCTTGTAACTACTATACCCCCTAAAAATTCGTTTGGAATTTGTGGGTACTAACTGATCTTGCACGTACTTTTTTGTTTCTGCTCATGTCAGAGTGAAGCAGCCATTAAAGTTTAAGGCCTCGTCAAACTCCAGCCTCAAATCGGGCCTGCAACAGGGTAAAAAGGAATGTTCACTATGAACCACTACGACCTACTCGAGGAAAGGTAAAATTATGCCTGTAATCCGAGGGTAGTCCCTCAAAAAGAATCACGATGTACAAAAAGTTTTCTATCCATAATTATTCTATCAACATACACATTCAAACTGATATTCTGGAGTCTTATTTCAATAGCCTGAAATGTCCTGCTGAATGTGTAAGATGGTATTTAAATGGCAGGCTAATGGGATCCACTCGTGCTAGCATCCTGATGGCCCTGTGACTGACTGGCCAGACAGATATTTCATTTTGTACACTTTTTAAAATTTATTTTGTTCATATTTTATTTCACAAAGAAAAAGGTACCAAATTTTACCATCTCATTTAGTAAACACCTAAAAGGATTATTACATTTAGTGTACAGTTTTGTGGTGTCCTTGATTTTGTTTAGGAAGTCCAGAAATTAAAATTATGGTAAAACTCAAGAGATTAATTAAAGGGTAATATTACATATAACAGGTAAACGACAAACTCAGGCCCAGCCCTATTTCACTACACACTTAAGATAAACATAACATAGCTACAGGCAGCTTGGTGGTGCAGTATTTAGCGCTGTCGCCTCACAGCAAGTAGGTTCAGGGTTTGAGTCCCGGCTCAGGCACGTAATCTTTCTGTGTGGAGTTGTGCCATGTGGAGAGCATGTTCTCCCTGTGCCTGCGTGGGTTTTCTCTGGGTACTCCAGCTTCCTCCCATTGTCCAAAGACATGCAAATGGGGACTAGGCTGATTGAATACTTGAATACTCTAAATTGACCATAGGTGTGACTGTGAGTGTGAATGGTTGTTTGTCTCTATGTGTTGGCTCTGCAATGGACTGGTGACCTGTCCAGCCCTGCCTCTCGCCCAAGAGCCGCTGGGATAGGCTCCAGCCCCCCAGCTACCCTTAGCAGGATAAGCGGAAGAAAATGGATGGATGGACGGATGGATAACAGTGCTACATGGCACCTGGGTTTTCATGCTTGTGCTGTTCAGTTCTTTGCTGTCTTGGTCTTAGTGCTTCCTGTTACACCGTTATGTTCACCATAGACGTGGCACACTATAACCTAGCATGCCGGACTGAATGGTGAGGTTACCATTTTTAGTGATATAAGATTGGTGATGAAAGATAGGTTACATGTAATGTTGTTGCCATAACAACAGACAAGAAGCACCCTTTGATGTATCTTGGTATGCCGATTGGCTTGGGGTAATATTTATTTGATGTCTGAGCTGTCCTCACCCACTCATCTGTGTCCACCACATCAGAGAACTTGCTTTCCTTCCTCTCCCCCCTTTTAATGGGCCTTCATTCCCCAGGGTGGGAACAGTGTGGGGAACCAGTGGGTTAAGGAATTCCTGTCATCAGTACTGGATTGGTCTCATGCTCTTTCTACCATAATATCAAGATTTCAGGTCCATTAATTGTAAATTTTTCTGTCAGGCCTCTTGACACTCATGCAGCTTGAGATATTAACCCTGGTAACCTTTTCTTGTAATCTGAATGTCTGCCATTCTTGCCCTGGGAGAACTGCTGTTTGTTTTGTGATAACGAATAAATGTTACAGTTGTGCACATATGCATGTTTGGTTGTACATTTATACATTCACATTACATGCATGGGTGTAACAAAATTTTACTGTAATTGGCCTACATCATAATGTTAGATTTTGTTTCTTTGATTCTGAGTTGGCAGCACAGTGGTGCAGTAGTCAGCACTGTCACCTCACAGCAAGAAGGTTCCGTGTTTGAGTCCCAGCTTGGGCATGGGATCTTTCTGTGTGGAGTCTCCATGTTCTCCCTGTGCCTGCATGGGTACTCTGGCTTCTTCCTACCATCCAAAGACATGCAACTGGGGACTCTAAATTGACTGTAGGTATGAATGTGAGTGTGAATGGTTGTCTGTCTCTATGTGTTGGACCTGCAATGGACTGGTGACCTGTCCAGGGTGACTCCCGCCCCTCGCTCATAGACGCTGGAATAGGATCCAGCCCCCCCGTTACCCTTAATAGGAGTAAGCGGAAGACAATGGATGGATGATTCTGAGTTTATAAGCTGACTTTATGTTTCGTGCTAAGACTTACATAATGTCCATTTCCTATCATGCTCATCACAGACAGTGAACATTGCAATCATTCTTTCTCTCTAACATTAGCAAGATAGCCTTGTCATTGTGGGCAGAGTGAACATTAAATGTTCTTGACTATATTGTGGAGATTTTGTATTAGAAGGATTGAACATTACTTTTTGTAAAGTGTTGCCTCCTACTCCTTGTATTTTATTACGTATTAATCATCAAGCAGATGTGGTTTAGTGAGGAATAACTTTGCAGGTAGAAGCTTGTCATTTTCTTTTTGCATATGTTGTTTCCAAAGACTTGCTTGCTACATGAAACAACAAACTCCAAGCTAGCAAGGTACTACTACTACTACTACTACTACTATCTGAAAATTACAAGTTTTGATAAAGAATGAGTCTGTAAAATAAGGCAGTTTGGTTGTGTTATTGATGAATAGCAGTAAAGACATAAAAGGTATTTTCATGCCATATAAACTGTTTACTGTTAACTCTACAACTGTCTCCATCAATTACCATAATTTTAATGGATCAACTGGCAGCAATAGGAAATATCTGATTTTGTGAATGCATTTTTGGACCAATGACCTACTTGTGCATTGTGTAGTCTGTGTTGAGAAATATGGAGCAAGAGAAGGACGTGTATTGAAATGATCTTGATCTTGCTGAGAGATGGTCAATGGTCCAGCAGCTCATTATTAGCCATCAGTACACAAACCTTCCCTGCTTGTAGCTAGAAAACACATTAATTTGGGAAATCCTGGGTAATCCCTGTTTTGTATAGTACCAGTGTTTGTTGAAAAGAATATTAACCACATTTTCTCAAAGCCTTAAAGACAGTTTTCAGAGACAATTCTATGGTTTCAGAAAAGAAGTCACCCTTGCACCCTTGTCTTCACTTATCATCACCTGTTGTCTTGTCAGCAAAATTGCCAAACTTTCTTTTAATGCACTGCAGTCTCATCTGACTCACTTAAGCTTAATAGCAACAGAAGACTTTCACATGATCACTCTGGCCAGATGTTAATGTGTCTATATCATCCGCCAGGGTGTGAACAGTGTGGGACCTATTAAGGAAGTGCTGCAGTGACTCAGAACTGGTTTAGTTTGATGCAACACAGGAAAAAGCTAAATACAGTACCACACCGAGGGAAACCCAGTTTTTTTTTTTAAAAAATTTGTACCATTATACCAAGATTTCAGACCCACTGCGTGTGTATATCCTGTCTAGCTTCCTGACTCTTGTGTATCTTTAGAAATTGACCCTTGTAACCTCCTCTTGTACTCTGTATGCCTGCCATAGTTGCAGGGTCCTGGCACACTATGTGTGTACTTGGCACACTGGTGTTTGCTTTGTGATAATGTGAGACTGAATAAATGTTAGCGTTGTGCGTATGGGCATGTGTGGCTGTGCAATCAGAGTTTACATTGATACATTCACCTGGCATGTGTGAGTGTAACACAGAGAGTGTCTGTCTGCAAAGTCATGTTAACTATTTCCACCATGTCTCTGGAGCATACAGGAGATTTATTCAGCTCTGTCCACTAGAGGCATTTCAGCAAAACAACTTTGTACCGGAGAAGCAAACAAGATTCAAAACAGAGCAGCTGCATCCTTTGCTCTGGGCTATGTGGCATAGATATGAAGACATCTCCAGTCTGGTTTCATTCACCTCCCCCGAGCCAAGTTGTGTACAGCCCAGCAAATCTCTGCTGGTTGCCTCACATTTTCTCATCATCATGCCTCACCTGGGGAGCCAAATCCAGCCTGGATCCATATGTGACAAGAGAGAGGGGGGAAAAAAAGAGAGAGAGAGAGAGAGAGAGAGAGAGAGAGAGCGAGATGAAACTTTCATGAGGTGCTGGGTTTGTGTGGGCAACCACAATGAAAATGCAAAGATTGAACTTTTCTCCAAAATTGAGGGTGGAGTGATGAGAGTAAAGACAGCCTGGAGGGGTATAGAGGAAGGGGTGGGTGCGCAGGTTAAGGGCTGAGGTAGTCAGGAAGCAAAGATAGCCCCTGGATGTGAGGAAGGAAGCAGAGGAACAGGTTTATAGCCAGAATTTTAATTCCAACACTCCCGTCCCCCTCAAACCCCTCTTGTTTACCCCCTTTTAAATCTCCCTCTACCTTAATTCTTTATTGGCTTTGTTTGTTATTTATTACATACAGCACATACATCTCTGCACCATCTTTCCAAATGCTGCAAGAGAAGGAACAAGGACTGACCACAAGCTGGAGGAAGTCTCAGGGGACATAGAAGATGACTGGGTGGCACCTCAGAGGATGTAGACGTCTCCAGAATGTCTTCCACTCGTGTATCTGTACATGCACACACATGTGCACGCAGTCAAGTGTATTGGCTCCACTACTCTCACTCCCTCCCTCTTCCAGGAAATGTGCAGTGCTGTATGATGATCGATGGGTTGCGTTCAGAGATAGAACAACCCCCACTGTTTGTTTGTCTCTGTCTGTTTTGCGTAGCAGCAGAGAGACAGCTGGGACCAGCTTGTGGTTTAGACTCTGGTTGGCTTTAAATGTAATGCTCCTTTAGTTAAATCCTTTTTTTTTGTTCAGAACACAGACAGGGAAGAGAGTTTCACACACAGCTCAGATATGAATACCCTTTGGTAAACCATATTCATTCTGGGCACTTGAGGAATGTTGAATATTACATGCTGCTGGCAGATCTATATTGCCCAAACCTGATTATGCTGCTAAAGAAAACAGTGTGATGTTAGCATTGCAAGTGTGTCCGCATATTTAGGATGTTTGCCATCAGATTTATTTGAGGCAGGATAGCAGAGAGAGGGAGATGTGTGTGTAGAGCAAGTGTGGAATATGAAATGATCGCTCTGTGTATTGTTTTAATTGCCTGTCCTTGCTAATTTATGTTTTTACTGTGTACATATGCTACTTGAGCAGAGAAATGAGAAATCAAATCAAACACACACTCTCTCTCTCTCTCACACACACATACATGAACACACAGAGTAAAAAGATGTGTTTTTGATGTGAAAGTATAACTCAGGAAATGAAGACAGTCTTATCTAAATTCTGCTTTTTGGGACAAAAAATGAAACCCAAGTGTTTCCTGATGATGACTGACGATGATTCATCAAAGTAGCATTGTCTTGACGTACTGCACTGGAAATGAACCAAAGCTGATAAAATCCCTCACTACAAACACTGTATGACAACAAATCTTACAATAACATTTCCAGTGGAATCTGATTCCTGAGACATTTTGTCTGCTGGCCTTGTGAGGCAAAATGATCAAAAAGTAGTTCTGTAGTTGCTTCATCCATAACAAAACCCCTCATTTTGATGAATATTGATGATTTGTTGCCACGATATATAAGTAACAATCATGAGGATATGCTCATGCTATTTTAGGTGTTGTTCATGCTCAGGTTGTTACAGGCATCATTATTCTTAAACTATGACACCAGTCACAACAATTCTTATCACTTAGGTTTAATTAATAATAATGTATTAATAATTATAATTATTATTATTTCTGTGACTATGCACATATACAAAATCACATTCAGGTACACACAGGCACACGCACACACATACACACACACACACACACACATATATTCATATATATATATATATATATATATATATATATAGTCTTTGTTTTCTTTTCTTTTCTATTTTTCTATACAGTTTTATTTATGTCTATTCTTTTTACCTTTATGGTAACAGTGCTGTGAATATGTAGGAGATTGCAATTTCCCTGGCGGAACGTTCAAAAGGGATTAATAAAGTAATCTGTCTGTCTATCTAATTTTGTGTTGATTTGATTTTACATACTGATGTTCATTTGAAAATCTCTCAATGAAAGAAACAAAACAGTTACCTGCCTGTTCAAACTGCATTGAAATGCCATTTAAATTAGTTTCCTGTAAATAGAATCCAAGCTCACTTTCCAATGTATAGAAACTTTCCCTGCAGACATTGTCTTAATATCAGAAATATGTCTGAATCTGTGTTGGACAGACATGACATTTAAGTTTACTATCAACGACTCTCTCCAACACTGGAGATAAAAAAAAACCAACAACAAAATATCATCTCTCTCTCAGAAGATATGGGGGAAAAAAACAAAGCCTCAAACCATTACCAGCAAAATCGCAGTTAGAAGTTACAACATAGTTCATGAATTGGCCTTTTATGGTGAATACATACTGAAAAACACTTTATTAATAAAATGTACATGCACAATACAGCTTTTTATTCACTTTACCTACACTTTCAGTTTTGTAGTTCTTTTTCTGAGAGAATGAATTGACCTTATGGTGAGTAGGCAGCCATAATTTGAGACTGCAATCAACAGTGAAATGCAGTTATTATCAAATGTATCATTGGCATAACGGCATTTACATTATCAAATGTACACTACACTTAGATTATTCAAATTAACATGTTTTCATTGATACACAGGCCATAAAAACCCCTGTAAACCTACAACAGCAGTAACCTCTACTTCAAAAAAGAAACCTGTGTTTAAAATGGTTGCACCTTCAAATTAGCCTCATCTGTTAAAAAAGACCAACAAAAAGTTCATCAGGCTGAAGCAGAACTGACTAGAGCCTCACACCAACTGTACCTGTGAGAACATCAAAGCATTTCCCATCTCAGTGGGGAAAGTTTTGAAGCCGGTTATAATTATGACCCAGAACGCAGTTGTTGTATCATCATATCATCATCCTCATGAAACATACACAGAGAGATGCTGGCTGGCAAGCAGGCGTCTGATAGATAATGTATGAAGGTTACAATGTTCCAGCTCTACATGCTGTAATATTAGACATTCTCCTGTTGATGGTTTCACAACATACACGATTACAGTTCCACATTTATCTATGTAGTAAGTGTAAATGTACACAGTCATCTGATTAGATACATGTGCATCAATTTACATACCTCTACATTAAGTATTTATATTTGATTAAGCACATGTAAATGCATTATATATTATATTTAATATGCGCACAGGGGAACACATGCTAAAATATGATAGTTTACATACTGTAGATGCACAGCTATCAAGGAGCAGCTTCTATTTTCAAAGCCGTCATTTTCTCAGCACCTTCTTCTGCCACTCAAGCTTGATGAAGAGCAATACTGTATATCCTATTAATAACCTGCCTATATCCATTAAGCTCCACAAACCAAACTGACACACATGAGCTCCATTGTTCACACACATAAACACACAGTACAAACATGTAATATTTATGGGTAGAACAGACAAAACTCAGATGCAGTTAAAAAGGTAAAAATTCTCATAGGGAAGCCAGGCAGTCAAACAGAGAATCAGACCAAAGAGGCATGCAGGCTATATCCACAAACCTGATAAACAAGCTAGAGTCTAAAACACAAGTAAAAATAGAAACAGGCTGTCAAGCAATGTTCATACTAGGTGAAAAAGTAACAATTAGTGGGAGGGGTGAAATAGGACTATAAGTAGATAAAGGGCAAATTACAATTTGAACGCTGGTGAGTACTGAAAGAGAAGGAAATTGGAGGAAGTGGAAGTGAAGTTGATTATCAAATGTACACTACACTTAGATTATTCAAATTAACATGACAAGTGAATTTCTGACCCTTACAGCATGTGTGTTTAGTGTTACCCGTACAAGCAGTCATTACCATTCTCCCCCAAGGGATAATGCAATTCCGCTGATTTTGTGTCTTAATCTGTTATGCAGGGAAAACATGTTATTTAACTTACTCCACAATCTTTTCCTAGTTATGTCAAACACCCCCATATCTGCGCACCCTTGGAGAGGTTCCTGTACGTATGCATGCAATTTAAGGGGACTGGCCAATTAAAGACTGTCTCATTTCTGCTCAGGATTCTGTCAGGTTTGCTGTGGTAGCCCCCTTCATCCGAGCATCCTCAGTGCAGTCTGTCGCTCTACAACAGGCCTCAGCCTCATTATCTTTACTTTATTACAACTGGCAGCTGTAGTTTTTTTTTGCAGTACTACGTAATTTTACAGTTGTTTAGACATATTTTTTAGATATTGCTGGAACAAGGAACATTTTTATACATCTACTAACTGCCCTTTTGCTTTTGCTGCACCTCCAGTCTTCTTCCAGCTTACTTTTGATCATTTATCATAAATTTTTGTTTTTATATAGTCGTAAAAACATGTCGGTCTGGCCAGTTATGAACCTTCATCTTATTTGCAATACAGTATTCAAAGATTCATGAGTAGTATTTCTTGGGTTGATATTCCCCAGGTGATGTTGTCAACATTCTTTACTTGTTACTGAGTGTCACCACACCAGCTACATTGACCCTCTCAGATGTCAGGAAAATATCAAAAAACCTGAACAACAGCTACCCTGTGCAGTGGAAGGTCTTGGACACAGACCTACATCTCCTCATCAGTAGTGACCAGCTTGAAATAGATGTTTGCTGGCCACCGGCTTGCAGTGATCAGATGTCATCGCTTGGTATTGTGTTAAAAGATGACAATGACAAAATTCTGTCCACACAACAAAGAATCCCTGGAGTTTTCAAACTGATGCAGGGTAAGCAGGGTTTTGCGTGTTGCCTTTTTCAGTCTTTAAAGTTTAATGGATGTGAGGCTCAAACATATCAAAAGTTGTGGGTTTTAAAAAGAGAAATTATTAGTATGTATGTAGCCCAACACAAAAGGGGTGTTACAGATAAACCTGCATAAGCTTATAAATGCACACTGGCACACACAAAGTGAATAAATATACCCAGCTTTCTCTTATGCATGCACCTTTGTATGCAAATCCCTCCTCCACTGAGACCCTTACACATAAATACTTACACAGGTAGCGGAGTGGCCCGGGGTTTTCTCTACACCTTTCCTCTTAACCTTGATGTTCTCTCCAATTCCCAAACATCATCTTAATACACGTAGCCCTGAGCATTCACTTCCGCCTGACAAGAAAAAAAGAAGAGATCGGAAGAGAGGAAGAGAGGTATACGGGGGATCAGGGGTCTCTAGAGACTCCGATTGGCATTCAGAAGCACAGCTTGCAGTCCTCATGCCTGGCATCCCTTAGAGTCGCACCTGGCCTTCACAAGTGTTGAAATGCACATGATGTCCTAAGAAGTACCTTAGATGTATCATTGCTTTCACTCTGACAGGTGAATCCACGGTGACATGTAAATTTACATTTAAATAAATAGCTTCATAAAAAATGTCGGCTTTATTGGCATTCTCTCTTGCTTTGCAAAAAAAAAAAAGTACTCTAAATACAGACATTGTGAATTTTGTTTGCATTGCTACTAATCCATTCTCCACAATTTCATTATTTCAAATGCATTATCTTGTAATATTTATGCATATTTATTATTCTGGTGTATGCACACTCTTTCTCCTTCACTTCTTTAACCTGCCTCGACATTTCCAAGCTGGGCAAAATTAGAGTGAGTTGAGAGAGGCTGCTCCTGTGTGGGTGTAGCTGGAGAGAACACTAGTGGTGGGGCCAGCTGACATGTCAGGATGTTGACAAATCCACCAAATGCGCTAAAAGAGGCTGGATATCATCCTGATAGCTGCTGCTAGAGATTTTTCTGCACTCAGGGTCATTGTTGATGCTGGATACTATTTTTCAATAAGAAAAGCAATAATCATTTCAAGTGCAATGTAAATACAATCACCAGTGGCTGCTCTTGTTCTCTTGTTTTTGTATCTTACTTCAATTTTTTGCAATGCAGGGAGTTTAGACTTCGTGGCAGAAAGCTTTTTAAGATGACAAAACACTGAACATCTCTGCTCACTGGAAGTGAAATTACTATACTCAACGCAGATTAAAATTTTTTATTGCTCATCCCAGAATTTACTTGAGTCAAAGTTAAACAGTGAAAGAAGCATTTGCTTCTGTCTCATACTTTGAAAATGCATTTTAAGATGATGACTTATAGTGTAATAAGAGGAAGGGGAAAAGAAAATGTTAAAGTGGCAGTGTATTTGCCTGTAATTCACACATTTGTTGTTTTTTGGCCATATTTTTACTATACATTGATAACATTTCCAGAGTAATTTGCTTTGCATCACTCAATAAAACAAATTACTGATTACTCCATAAAAACGATACAATTTCTGCATCGATTGATTAATTCCAAAAGTAATTAGATCACTAACAACATTACGAGTTAATTACTAGTTACTTATTTAAGGGCGAGTCAAGAGTGCAAACAAGTGGCATTTCCACGATGTAGCCTACCCGGCGACAAGCTTCATCAGAACTTTTCCTCTTTTGGTTGGTGCTGGATGGAAGAAATCCAGGTTGGCATGTTTTGTTGGAAGACATCCACTGGCACTGGACACAACAGTAGAAGTCAAGGCATTGCTCTCTGCACCTGATATTTTCCTGACAAATTTTACCATGCTGCCCTTTCAGATGATTTTGTTGACTGGATGTGAAGTTTTGAAAATGTCTTGGTGCCACACAGTTGACAATGGATCAGAGTGATTATCTCCAGCTAAGACATACTCAAAATATGGAATGGATCTCCAGCAAATGAACAAATGTTCCTCCCCCCAACGCTTGGTTTATATGCACTAGCAGCTGTCACAGTTGCAAATGTTTGGTTAAGTCACCCGAGACTTCAAGGATAAAAAAGCATCACTTTGAACAGTCTAAATGACAAAAAAACCATCAACGGCAACAGGTTGCAATTTATAATGCATTAAATTAATGTATTACAGAAATAATAATCAGATTACAGTACTGCTAAGTACAATTTACTGCCCCAAACTGTTTTTGTTTTTTTGTTTATTTTTTTACAGAAAAAATTAGTGAAGTGGATTTATGTAATGTATTGTACCAGTTTATGATAGGTTTTCCCCCAAAGAACAAGTAAGACTTTATATGTGCATTATTTCTTGCATTATAAACCATTCATAAACCATCAATCAACAGTTGTAAATTACTTATAATCTTATTTCCCATCCATCTATCCATCTTCTACCGCTTATCCTGATTAAGGGTCATGGGGGGGCTGGAGTCTATCCCAGCAGCTTTCAGGAGAGAGGCAGGGTTCACCCTGGATGGGTCGCCAGTCCATCACAGGGCCAACACATAGAGACAGACAACCATTCACACTCACAGCCACGCCTACGGTCAATTTAGAGTATCAGTCAGCCTCGTCCCCTCTTGATGTCTTTGGGCTGTGGGAGGAAGCTGGAGTACCAGAGAGAACCCACACAGGAACAGGGAGAACATGGAGACTCCACACAGAAAGATCCCATGCTTGAGCCAAGCTCAAACCCTGAGTCTTCTTGCTGTGAGGCAACAGTGCTAACCACTGCACCACTGTGCCGCCCAAGTCTAATCATATGTTAATCAATATTGATAATGTACAAATTGAGTCCAAGATATTTAATTAATAGTTGTACTTCCAGCTCTCCATATGAAGAAAGGATCACATTTTCAGATTCACTGCATTTCTTTTTCACAGCACACAAACACAATTATTCATTTAGCAGGGAGTAGGACTTATAACTTAGAATGTTTGTGCATACAAAAATACAAACACGATATAAATATATATATATATATGTGATATATATATATATATATACTATATAATATATATGTATATATATATGTGTATATTCATGGCTGGTGAGGACTTCATCACAATCAGATCTGTAAAGATATGAAAAAAACTGCATTTAATAATAAAAAAACAGACAAAAAATGTTCTCCATGTTTTGGCTTCTGTCTGCCATAGCTTCTTCAGTGCTTTGGATACTTTAGTGTTAACCTCCTGCTTCGATTGAAAATACAATTTAGAAAATTGTTTTAGCTTAGAAATGTGAAATTATGAAATTACTGAAATGTAATTTATGCGAAATTACAAATGTGAAATTACTCCATTGTGAAATTACGGTCACTCAGGAGAAAAAAAAATAACTGAATGACTGCACTTGACTTCCCTTAGAGTAAATTGTAGCGCGCTGTCACTTATTCTGCAGCGGAGCGGAGGAGGTGCAAGCAGAATCCTTGGGCTCACTAGCGCCTCCTCCATGAGGCAGGAGAACTGCGTGCCTCAGCTGGCACCCTTTCGCAGCCGTTTTCGACAAAAACACTATACATTATATTCACCAGCTAAACTATAGAAATGTAGTTTATATAGCAAAAGTATTTGAACATTTTGATAGCTACATAGAAAGAGACAGCAATACGGGCTCACTGCGAAGCATGCAGCACAGTTAGCCGAGTCATTGAGCAATCCCTGGTGAGGCTCAGCTGCCTGGTGCCTCACCGCACGTCTCTTCTCAGTATTTGAGCGATAAATATAAAAAAATCTGTGATTTTTGAATAAAAAATAACTTAAAACTGGTTTAGTTAAAAGCAAAATAACTTTATAGTACAAATCAAAGGATAAATACCATAATTACATTAATTTTTTTCAATTTACATTTTTTTCTTTCCATGATGACAGGTGAGGCATGGCCTCACTTGCCTCCCCTGACCACATGTCACTGCATAATATATATATATATTATATATATATAGGACATGACAGAAGAAGCGTTGGCAGGATCTATCTGGTTTCCCTCTGAATACATTTTACTCCTGAAAGGAGACCGAGGTAGAAAGGAAAATTCTCTTTTCTCAGCTTTAACATATAGGGGATTCAGAAGTTTTGTGAGTCCCCAAATGTGGTGAACATGCTCACATTTGGATTTTGAGGCTCGTATATATATTGTCAAGGTAAACAAACACAAAGCGTTTACCATGTCACACAGGACACCATTAACCTAGGCCTGGAATACTGCAGGGGCATTAGTTAAGCCAACAGGCATGTCCAAATACTAATGTGGGGGTGTTAAAAGCCATTTTCTACTTGTCCCCTCACATGGTATCAACCAATGGTAAGTGTTACGGAGGTTAAGCTTGGTGAAAATACTGGCTCTCTGGAGGAGTTCAAACCAGTAGAAATGACGGACAGAGGGTAATGGTTCTTAACTGTGATGTCATTCAGTCCTTGATAGTCATTACAAGGTCTGAGGAACTTATCTTCCTTTTCAGTGGGGAAGAATCAGGCACCAGTGGTGGAGGAGGATGGTTGGAAGATGTCTGCTACCAGAGTCCTTAATGTAAACTTCCATTGCTTCCCTCTAAGGGCAAGAGAGGGAGTGTAGTCTCCCTGTGGGTAGGGAAGTGTCAAGCAGGAACTTAATAACACAATAATACAGGCAGGGAGCAGGGAAAGATGTGGCCTTGGCCTTGCTGAATACCTGGTGGAGGTCATCATTGACTAGGAGCCATAAAGATCAGGCTGGCCACGGGGATGTGGAGAATGGAGTAGCGCAGCCACTTGCTCTGAGCAGACCTGATGACGAGCAGGGCTCCAGTCATGGACTACCCCAGCCAACAAGAGGATTGTGGTTATGTGCCCCAGGTAACCAATAATGGGGAGATTGTAAGGTGATGACAGAACATGAAACTGATTAGATTCATGATTACCAAACACAAGCAAGTGAAGATGCTCAATTTGATGAGACACCATCCCCAGCAGCTGACTATCAAGAGCCAGAGCAGACACTGTACATGACAGAGGCAGCTGACCAACCCCTAATTGATGAGCTAGCTCCTCTTCTTTGATGTTGACATCAGCTCCAGAATTAATGAATGTAGAAAATACTCTAGAAGTGTCCGGTAACAGAGGTTTGGCAAAAAATAAGGGGCAACCAAAAACTAAGGAAGGTCTAAAGGCATTGGGGTTTACCAGTAACTCCTCATCTTTGATGAGTCTGTCCTTTTGCTGGGCATTAAAAAAAATGAAATGACCAGGATGATCAAAGTACAGGGATAGGTTAGCTTTGCAATGTTGTTCTTCTTTTATGGGATCAACTGATGCAACTTGACTGAATAAGGTCAGGATGCCTGGATTTTGTTTCAGAGCAGGCAGTATGGCAGACAAACTAGGAGAGGGGACCAGGATGCAGAGATTGTAGTGCAAGTGAGATTCCTTTGCCACTTCTTTCTTTTATGAGTTTGGATGTGGAGGTCGGTGTTGGTGACAGGAGCAATGCTATTATGAAACGAAGATGAAGGAAAAAGGCACCAAGCTCATCTTTAATGTAGTCCTCTAACCCACTCAGAAAGGCATCATGAAAGCACCCTCATTACAAATGCTTCAACTGGCGGTAGTGCACTCTAAATTGACCGTAGGTGTGACTGTGAGTGTGAATGGTTGTCTGTCTCTATATGTTGGCCCTGCAATGGCAGGCAACCTGTCCAGGGTGAACCCCGCCTCTCGCCTGTAGTCACTGGGATAGGCTCCAGCCCCCCCATGACCCTTAACAGGAATAAGTGGAAGAAAATGGATGGATGGCGTTAGTGTGGAAGTAAAACTGATTGTTCTTCCTAACAAACTCAGACAACCACGAGTATCAGTAGACTGGAGCCCTTGTCCAAAAACTAGGAAAGCAGAGGGTCAGGGGAGTAACCTTCTCAATAAGTTCTGATGAGTATCAGGTTTCACAGGATATACTTCTGCTCAACTCATTTAGTTTCACTGGAAGCTCAGTGGGACCAATCACAGGGGTTAAATTCCTATTCACAGGGCAACTTCTGGTTTACAAGATCATGCAGGAAAGTCAACCTGGCAGAGACCCAAACAGTCACTAACAAGCAGAAGCCAAAAGCTAAAGTGCAGAGCTGGTGCCCAAGGAACAGAAGGCTGTGATGTTGCCTGGGGTTTAACTAGTGGTGGAGGTCAGAGACAGGCAAGATCGGCAACAGGTGATCAATCAGGAGAAGAGGGCTGGAAAGTCATGCAAAATGCAGAGGAACTATCTGGCAATGAGAGAGCGGCAAGAGAAGTGTATATACTAGCTTAATTGCAGATGAGTTGCAGCTGAATGACCAAATGACAGACGTGAGGTGGGCGTGGCTGATGCAGGTCAGCAGGTAAGGAGGAAGACTGTCTGTTACAATAACATAGGAGCACAGAAGGAAGAAAGGATGTATCTATGTTTATTTAGCGACAAACTTGGTCAGTGTAGATTAGAGCAGGTTTTTTTTTTCTACACTGCGGATGGACCTGGTTTGATTCAGTCTTAAGCCCCAAAATAGTCTATAGCTGCCATAACATAATCTGAAATATACAGTAGTTGCTGAGGGCAGCAAATCAAAGCAAAGCGAAAACAATACAAGCTATTCCCTCCATCCTCTCCCTCGGTGTTTCTCCAAGACCCCCTTCTCTGCACAAATGTGTCACCCTCCTTTTAGTATTTCTTCACTTATGTTTTTGTCCTTCCAACTCCTGTTTACATTTGTCTGTTTATGTGATGTGTGACAGGTATTCTCTCTCTCTCTCTCGCTCTCGCTCTCTCTCTCTCTCGCTCTCTCTCTCTCTCGCTCGCTCTCTCTCTCTCTCTCTCTCTCTCATTTTCTTTTACCTTCAGCCCCTGTGGAGAAAATGACTGAAGCTGTCTCTGCTTACTCAGGGGTTTGCAGCATGTAAGAAAATGCAGTGGTACCTGTAAGTTAAAATGGTGTCAAACGTAAAAGATTAATAGTGACAAGCCCCAGCATGCATACACAATCCAACAGGCTAAATGCACACATATCCTCTAGAGCATATTTACAGCATCCACATTCTAGTCATGCCTCCTTTTAACAATACATCCCGGGATAGATGTTTCCTCCTCTCACCCTAAATCCAAGCTCAGATAAACTGCACTTGTCATCTTGTAAAATATGTTTTCTGTCTGACTTTGACAGAGTCCTCACTCCATCATTGTCCCTCTCCATTAGTGTGATGTGTCTAAAAGAAAGGGAGGGGTGCTCGTGGACAGACTGGTCCCTGCAAACATTTGTGGTTTCCATTAGTCCGGCCAACGCAGCCTCACTGGTTCCACTCTACATTTCCTTTCCAGCACGTTAACACTCCACTGGGTCTCAAAAAGACAGGGATGGGGCGTAATTGCATTTTGAGCGATGTTTGTGTCATTACCTCACTTCAAAGTCAGGGGCAACAAAAACAACACAGATTTGGCCTGCTTTTAAGGTCGCAGCTGACAATTTGGAGCAGAGGTGGTCTCAGACTGAGTTTCAGCTTGCAACAGAATTTAAAAATTATAACTCATCCTCTCTGAATGGACATACTGACAACTTTACACAATCGCTGGTGCTTCACAACAAACAAGAAAAGATTAAATAATAGCCCGGGGCTTTGTGGTGAGCACAATCCAAAGGCGTTTTACAATTTTGAAGATGACATGTTAGCTGTCAAGTGTGAAACATTTTTAATGTATTTTTCCTGATGTGTGAGAGACACTTCACAGGACTGTTCAGAGCTTCAACAAGGATGAGAAACACATTTTTTTTCAAAGTTGTTTCACGTCTTTATATTATGTGATGATTACATTGGAAAATTGCAAGTGACTATGTTTCATCTGTTCTACTTGGATGCTGCAGTTGTTACCACTTGGCTTGTTGTTGCAATGGTGATGCACGTACCTGGGCTTTTTCTCCTATATTATAGATGCTTGCGATGCTAAAATGTGATTTCCTTTTGCCATGATATGATGCACAACATTTTAATGGATACATCCAAGCCAGACTTCATTTGTAAGCAACACAAAACCAGCAGTTAGACCATCACAGCTGTTGTTTGTGTTTGTTAACAAAGGCACACAAGGACCAATTGTTCCTCAGTTTCTGATACAAAAGATAATAAAATTATGTGCTTAATTCATCTCCAAAAAACTGAGCAGAGCGCTGACCAGAAATAGACCTTTTTTTTTTTTAATTAATGAAGGAGTCATTGGCCATGCAAGAGAAGCCCAGCTGGATTCTTTCATCAAATAACCTTTTTCCATCTACAACCACACTTTCAGTTCACTCTGTCAAAAAGTCGAGATTCATTTTAACCTCTTTGTTTCCAACATTGTCAAGCGACTGGGACCAGCATCCTGCAGCAGTGCGCGGACCCGTCCTCCTTTCACTACATGTATGTGCTCCTTCTAAGCCTGTTCATGCATATACAAGCAAGTGCGTTTTTACTGTCTTAGGGTGCTTTGCTGTGCTTGAAATGCTAATCTGCTCAGACAACAGGACCAGCCGTGTCCAGAGGCTCTGGGCTGAGGACAGAAGGACCTTGACAGTGGTGAATGTGTGTGAGTGTAAAGATGCTCCCACCCACACTGGTCAGCCACTCTCACCTCTTTACTGTCACAACAATTATGATTGCAGAGAATTAGATAAATAGGGCTCAGGGAAGGCTAGAGCCTGAAATGTAGACAAGCATCTAATGTGCCAGCTTGTAAACAAGTTCGGCATTTTAGCAGTGACAAGAAGTGAGTCCAATTTTTACATTAGAATAAAAAAGGCTGATAAAATGAGCGGCAGGCAAGCTTAGTTGAGTGACAGGACACAGAACAAGATAACAGCATGTCAGAAGCAGAAATATTAGAGGTGGAGATAAAAATGGAGAGAGAGAGAGAGAGAGAGAGAGAGAGAGAGAGAGAGAGAGAGAGAGAGAGAGAGAGAGAGAGAGAGGAAACCAGCCAGCAGTGGCTCTGGAGGGCACCTGGGCTTGCTGGGGGTTGAACAGCACATCAAGCTGCTGGTAAGTCCACAGTATTCACTATATTTGCCTTAAAGCACTGCTAAGATGAAAGTCTCTAGCTACCGCAACCATAACATACACACACACACACACACACACACACACACACACACACACACACACAAGCACATAACCACACTTCTATATGCCATCCTCTGACCACATGCACCTGCACTCCTGTGGCTAAAAGGCAAATCCAATTATCACATAATAGATCTATACCTTATTGCTGGAACTGAGCCTCCTGGGAATCTTCCTGTTCTTCCTCATCATTTCCAGGTGCGTGTAACCAAGACGGTAAAAAGAGTGGGCCAAAATAAAATCCACATATTTGTCAGGTCAGTCCAATATTAGCAGTTCACTTCACATGCATCAACTATAATAGCCCTCATCCATCACCGGACTCACAGAGGCTCACAGACCAACCATATACATAGAGTGCCCCCTGAAAGACATATTGCTTGTTGTCAATGTGAGGGGCACTTCTCAGATTAGATTCATCACTGACCTCATCAAGAGCACAAAGGAAACAAATTGGCTGAAAATGTGCAATCTTTTTCATTAGTTGACACATGGCCCATTTTCCAGCCTCCTTGTCAGTCCCTAATGTAAGACCTCGACGCCACAAGCTGTCGCACAATGCAAAGAAATGTAACAGCATTGCTCTGCCGAGAGCACATACTGACTTATATCTAGACAAACAAATCGATAAGCAGTCCATTCTGTTCCATTATTGGGCGGAAAAGTTAACCACCATCACTGAGAGCGAGCACACAACAGCAGCAGTCTTGAGGGGGAGGGGGAGGAACAAAACAATATGAATTCCCAATTCATTTGAGAGCAGCACTCACACTCGCATCCTATTGATTCAGGACAAGTTGGGTGGAAACTATTGAGCTTTTAATGCTGAATTCAGCAGGGCTATTTTTTGTACTGCCACCACTAACTCTGTCAAACATATCACAAAAAGGCATGATTCCCAAACTGGAGTAAGTTTACCCCTTGACATAAGCATTCGGTAAACGTACTGCAGTTTGGGAATCATGTTAAAAAAAATCATTTGAATCTTCTTAAAATATTAAATATTTCTCCATTAAAAATACCCCCGATAAAATAGTATTTATATTTTTCAGCACCTGAATTCTGCAAGACATGATCCTTTATTCTCTGTGGTACTGACCCTGATGTGCCTCACTCCACAAACACCAAGTATTAGCCAATCAGAAACAGAGAATGTGAACGTGCCCTCCAGTAAGGCCTATGACTCTTTCCTTCTGCATTGTAAAAATAAGGCTGTTTAACTCCAAGTACATGGGAGCAGCAGAAACTGCTGAAACTGTGGAAACCGTCTGCTCTGAGACGTCAATTACCTTTCTCAGTGAGCTAGCATTAATGTTAGCAGTGACAGCCTAGCCACTGGTGGTGTTAGCGCCATCTGCGGAGGTAGAGGGGGTACACAGCGGGATGCTGAATTTTTCAGAGGGTACGGGACTTAAAAAATGTTTGAGAGCTCGTGACATATGGCATGAAATTTTTACCTCCTACCTGAAGTTTAGTCCAACCACAGATGAAATAATTAATATTTCCCCACTGTGTTCAAGGCTTTGCTTGATTTAAATTCAAAGTTTGTCTTTCAGGCCATCTGCTGTTTATTTTATTTCATGTCTTGTATTTCATTTAATCACCCATAAATGCAGTATTTATTCTGGAGGGAGTCTATAACAACCAATTTTATAACTCATTTCCATACACAGTGAGCTCTGCTTACTGTGGTGAGAGAAAACACTTATATTCAAATAATGAAACTTCACAGTCCGTATAAAGCTCTGTGGTTGTGATCCTAGAGTGGTAAAGGCTTCTGTTTGTGATACCTTTGTAGCAGAGGTCACAGCTAATCAGCCAAATCAGCAGGGGTGTATAATCTCTCACACCTTCACAGCTGAAAATTGGGCCACTCCAAGGGCTTCAATACTTCCCAGGCTCTGTCTCCCTCATTACCTGCCTACTTTCCCTTTTTGTTGCTCTCTTTTCCTTTTTGATAAATGCTGCCTCATCTCAAATCATCCGGGATGCTACTATTTTTTACCCGTCTCAGTCTTGGACTCACTGAGGGTTGGTGTGTATGGGGAAAGCAATGTAAAACACCAATGAAAGAAATTGCAAGAGAAAAAATGCAGATGGGTGCAAGTGCTTCTGCAGTCCATGTGATGCTCAAACAAACCCTTAACCTTGAAGACAGATGAAAAGAATAAGCCTGGAGCTGAGTGAATATGAGGGAAATTGGGGTTTAAATCAGGGTTGTGTGTGGTGTCATTTGGGAAAGAAGTTGAACCTTTGAAAAGTCAAAGTAGGAAAAAGACTTTGATGTAAACTATAGAATAAAGTAGAACCACAAGGCAACATTTTTGAACTGTTCCTACCCTCTCACCATGTTAACTTACCCGGAGGCACCAACTGATCTAATAATTGTTTTGAATTTGTGTCATAGTGTACTTCCGTCAACTTGTATTTTCAATAATCCTAGAAAAAATAAAAAATTTCTTTACATTTCTGCAAAGACCAGATGGCAGAGTCAAGGGTAAAGAAACAAAAGCCACAATTCTGAACTCACCATATGCCTAATAGGAATCCTTGATCAAAGTTTTAATCTTTCATGATTTATACACAACAAACGATATGCACACAACATTTTTTTGCTTTCGATCCCATTTTTCAAGAGGTAAAGTTAAAGGTCACTTGTTGACTTGATCGCTCACTTGTTCACAAAAGTTTCTTCCTCTTGAAATTTGTTCGGAACTGCATTAATGGGATAATTCTTCCTAAATAAAAACACAGTGTCATGGCTGGGAGTAGGGTTGCTAAATCCGTGGAATGGATATGTGGCCATAACAAATATGACATTTCTTACAAGTATGTTTTAGCTTACGCTTGCTGTATGTAGCTATGCAATATACATACCTCACGAAATCATACCATATATCTATATATCCATGCAGTAAAACCATAAAAAATTAATTTGATTACTAATGTGAACTGTTGCACTGCTCTAAATGAATCTTGCTCCTGAATGCTAATTTCTTACGAATTCATTTCTGTTGCTCAAAATTACAAAATTAATCAAATCAAGTTTTTTTTTGTATTTAGTGCATGGACCTAGAGATTTATGGTATGATTTCTTAAGGGATAGTCATTCTAGAAATAAAATAAAACAAATATTATTTAAGAACTTTCTGTTACATGTTTTTGCTTCTTTGGCATAAAAGGGCTGGCTATCATTTCAAAGTAGTTTCTCTAACAACGCTTGCCTATCTACCAACAGAGATTCAACTCAGATAAAATGGATATTATTATTAATACCATTTAAGCCTCAGAAGACACCTGGAGACAGAACCTGAGAGAGTGCCCTCTGACTCCTCCAAAGCCTCTTGTTCTTCTTGTAATTGTCTCCTGCGCTACGCTGTTTACACCCCAATTCCATCACAAATAATGGGGAACTGTTTGACAGACAGGTTGGTCTTGATCCCGTTCCAACCATTCATATTCCTTTTCCAGTTCGTCTCTATATATTTTTACAAACTTTTCTTCATTTTTGGCTCACGGTGAACTTGTATCAGACTTTGTAACTTCAGCCATGTTTTTGTAACTTGCAAGACATCACAGGACTGTCATAATATCACTAACAATACTTTTCCTTGATCAATAAGCACACTCATAATGGTAACTAACCTCACACCAACAAGCTCCTCTGGCAAGAATTATGGATTTTCCATGGGCAGAGAGGGGCAGGCACATGGTTTCATTCTAATAAAATAAAAACCCTTGACATTTATTTTTAATAATATTGAACAAAGCCTTTCCCTTTTCAGGTCAACAAGGGATATATCAAATAATTTCCAAATAAGGGACAATTCCATATTTTAAGCCTAGAACACTAAATTTGGGTGATTGTCATCCACACAATTCTTGCATGTCATTTTCTAGGGTCCCCCATGGAACCTTTTTTTTTCCATTTTATGGGACATTGCATATTGGGAACATTAAAGAAGAGTACTTCAATTTGGCATGCAGTGTTGTACTTTCATATATTTTGATGAAAACTCTTTTTATCAGGAATATTTTATTGGGTAAAATATACCCGACGCTGGTAATGGTATTTCTAATTTTAATGTTAGTGTTCTAGGGTTAAGGACAGTTTGCAACTGTAGCTGGGAGCTACAGGCTGTAGTGAATACAGTATATAATGACTGCATTTTGATGTTTGGGTGAATCATCCTTTTAAATCTATGTTAGCGAGCAGTTCACCGCTACCTGACTGGTGAGCCAGTCTTTCAATTACGTTCGTCTGAAAAAAAAAACTTAATTAAGTTGAGTAGCAACACCATATGCAGTGAGGAATTTCTTTTTCGCACAATTGTACACCTAGCCAAGATCTGAAGGCACCAGTGAAATCCAATATCTTCGTATTTATATGGAGGCCACACTCAATCCATCTGATATTATCTGCTTGCTTCCATGTTATATGAATGACTCAGCAGGCATCAATGTACAAATAGTCAGGATCAAATCAAACCCATTTAACCATGCTTCACATTATATCTACCCAGCACAAAAAAAAAAAATGGGGGAATGAATAATTCAGTACTCTAATGACGGTCCACAGGGGTACATTTGCTCTGTGAAATGGTGCGTCCCTGGGAGAGCAAGTTCACTGGGTGACTTGGGACAAACAGAACAGCTGTAAGGTCACAGAATAATATCAATATTAATATGTTACACTACACAGAGGTGGAGT
Source organism: Aulostomus chinensis (assembly GCF_037954235.1). Lineage (NCBI taxonomy): Eukaryota > Metazoa > Chordata > Actinopteri > Syngnathiformes > Aulostomidae > Aulostomus > Aulostomus chinensis. The sequence goes on along the minus strand of NC_141327.1, from coordinate 9,970,214 downwards.
AGTCCCGAAAGGTTAATACTGCAGATAGGTTACATGGAATTGCGCCGCCACTGACAGGCTGGAATGACCACGGTTGTATTTAAAGGTCCCCTCTTTCTGTCATTCCATCATGCTGAGAACAAGGAAACAATGTCAACTACTGTCAAACCACAACACTCATACTAAATGTTCTTATTTTAAAAGGGTGGTCCAGAACTCTGATTTATGACCCCATTTGGTTGGCGTTGGCTAATGATCATCTGTTGATATGAAAAAAGTTGAAGTTAAAGGTTTCATGAATTCTATGACTGAATTTGGGCTCATTCGAACAACTGCTCTGTTATCATAGAGATTTCTGTCTTTATGAGACACAGAAGAGGTTATAGGTCCAGGATAAGCCTGCCTGGCCCTAACTATAAGCTAAATCAAAAAGGAAGGTTTTAAGCCTTCTCTTAAATGTAGGTAGGGTATCTGCCCCCTGGACCGAAACTGTAAGATGGTTCCACAGTAGTGGAGCCTGATAACTGAAGGCTCTACCTCCCATTGTATTTTTTAGAGACACTAGGAACCACAAGTAGACCTGCATGCTGGGAGTGTAGTGCTCTGGTCAGTTAATAAGGAACTATGAACTCTTTAAGATATGATGGGTGTGACCATTAAGAGCTTTAGAGGTGAGGAGCAGGATTTCAAACTCTATTCTGGATTTTACTGGAAGCCAGTGCAGTGAAGCTAAGACGGGAGTGATATGGTCTCTCTTCCTAGTTCCTGTGAATACATGTGCAGCTGCATTCTGGACCAACTGCAGAGTCTTTAATGACTTGTTGGTGCAGCCTGGGAATAAAGAATTACAATAGTCCAGCCTAGAGGTAACAAATGCATGGACTTTTTTTTTGGCATCACCTTGAGACAGAATTTTTCTAATTTTAGAGATATTGCGTTGATGACAAGAAATTCAATTACCCACTAGGTGGCACAATTAAACAGTTACTTTTTTTAAATTATGGAATTTTTTTGCCTGACTGGATGTGCGTGCCAATTTTGGTGAGATTTTGAGTGTGTTTAGGGGGTCAAATTAAGCATCAAAATGGCAAGAAAGAAAGAAAGAAAGAAAGAAGAAACAAATATTACAAAAACAATAGGGTCTTGGACAGGGGTCCCCAAACTTTTTTCTGCGAGGGCCACATAACTTTCCCCTTCGCTGATGGGGGGCCGGGGTCAGTTTGTAACAGAAAAAGTGTAACGATCGCAGGGGTGCCTAAACGTAGAAATGTATTGTTTTCCAGAAAGCCACACTACCAAATAACCCTCTCTGGGTTCGGGTCTAGGATTTTTTCTGGGGGTTGCCAGATCGGGGCACAGACTGCAGAAGGGTAGAATAGAATGTCCCGCTCTATGCGTGTATGAAATAGTTACTGACTGTGTTCACACCAAACGGCAATGTGAATTTTCGCGTCGCTTTATTCACGAATATAAACACATTGATCCAGCGATCAAATTCGCACGAATAAAGTGACGTGAAAATTCGCGTGGCGTTTGGTGTGAACATTAGGGCAGCAACTAACGACTATTTTAATAGTCGACCAGTCACCGACTATTGAAACGATTAGTCGACTAATCGGATAATTATTAATTTTTTCTTTAATTTAGCATGAAGTTGATTTAATTATGTGGCAAATGATAATAAACAATAAAGATGGGTACAATGAAAAATACATCTTTTATTGAACATTCATTAATTCAAAATACGTTTGTCATGCACAGTCTGGCATAATGCTAGAGCTCTCTTTTATAGCGAAAATACGCTTATAAAATGTACAATATATGTCATAAAAACCGTATTGGCTAGAATGTTACTTGAATCTCACCGAGGCGAGTCAGACTCTGTTTCGTTCAACTGCCCGACGGGCTTCTTAAAATGTTCCTGCATCACCGCCATGACACCAAGGTCTGCTTTGCCACCTTTACAAGTTGTCTTTTTACTCGCCGTATCCAGGCTAAAATGCCACCAAACTTTAGAAGTTTTGGTACGCGTACCTGATGTTGACGCCGCGTTCCTGTATGTGACCGCTCAGAGACAGAGACGCTATTGCGCATGAGTGACTCTCGGCAGAGATTATAATCAGTTGAGATGCCTCACTCTGTTGGAAAAACGCGTGTGGCGACAATAGTCGACAATGGAATTCATTGTCGGCTATTGCTATTATCGATTTTTGTCGACAACGTCAACTAATCGTTGCAGCCTTAGTGAACAAACCTTAATAGTTAGTAATGAAAATAGGTCATAGCTAGTTATCAATTTTATTATCAAATACAAATACACATATGAAAAAAAAAATCAAAATGTGTCTCTGGTATTGTTCAGGGGGCCGGGCCAAATGTGGAGGCGGGCCGTATCCGGCCCGCGGGCTGTAGTTTGGGGACCACTGGAGAAGGATTGTCCTCCCTCTCCTTAGTACAACTCAATACAGAACTAGATGTCTAAATTTGCTGGTGAGTGAATGATTCTATGGGTCAGTGGTGTAATTTAATTCATGGAGTCAATTTTTTTTTATTTTGTTTGTTTAATTTTATCATTTACTAATTAATCTACTGAACAATAAGGAATGCATCACTTTTTTTGTTGTACCCTGATTGCAAAATGTTGGTGAAGGTTTTCAGTCATTCAGGTCATGTTACTTCTTTAGTGCTGTGTAGTGGTTAACTGGGGTGTTTCAGTTTGCATGGGGATGTTTGGCCTCTCATCCAACAGGCTTCTTCAGGTCGAAGTCACAGGAAAAGAGTTGCAGGCATTAAACTCAGGCAAACCTATCACACAGAGGAGAAAAAAATCAGATACAGAACTAAGGGTAGTGTCAATCAAGCTAATACAAAAAAAATACCAGGTTTGCTTTATTACTTGCTAAGCATGCAAAAAAATTGATGTCTGACTCCACAACTCTAAAGCTTGAAGAGTTTACCTATCACAGTGTCTCTTTTCAGTGTGTGTGTGTGTGTGTGTGTGTGTGTGTGTGTGTGTGTGTGTGTGTGAGAAGTGCTGAAGTGCTGCAGAATGGATGAAGTCCCAAAGTGTTTTATTTTGATCATACCTTATACATGCACACAGGATGATTCACAAATATATTTGAGGATTTATATATTTCAATAACTCTTTCTATAGAAATATTATCAAGCACACAAATAGTTCTCATTCCATAAAAATGTAAAAACTTTTTTTTTAAATAAATCCATATGGAAATATTTACAAATGATGGAAACAAATATTTATAATTTTTGATATATTATGAGGGGGTAGCATGGCTCAGAGGTTGAGTGGCCGTCTAGCAACCGAAGGGTTGCTGGCTCAATCCTCACTTCCCCGGTGACTATGTGGAAGTATCCTTGAGCAAGATACTGAGCCCCTAATTTCTCCTGATGGCCCTTCGACAGACTGGCCACCCATCCAGGGTGTACCCCACCTCTTGCCCAGTGTTAGCCGGGATAGGCTCCAGCCCCTTCCCCCATGATCCTTTACAGATAAGCAGTATAGAAAATGGATGGATGATATATTATGAAAGTCCATAAATCTATGTCTTTGAAAGAATTTGAAATTTCCATCAAAAACATGTATATATTGGGACATTTACATACAAATTGTTTTTTACTTCATCCAGAGAGGCTTCATCCAGTAAATGTGCAGCATAGTTAGCATGCATTGTTGCATCATGAGCATAACTGTGCTTCGCCGTATATATAAATTAGACAGAATAAAAATAAGGTTTAGTCATGCTGAATGTGTTGTTAAACCCAAAACTGCTGATGAGGCATTGACAGGTGTGTGTACAGCAGAGCTGGGCATCCCTTCCAGCCTACACTAAGTCAGTGGAATGAACAAATATTTATGCTGTGCATGCAATATAACTGTGTTGCTTTTATTTTGAAAAGCCTGTCTGTTTATTACTTATGTATGGACGCACATATCCATGTCTGTCTGCACAGCGACAGGTAATGCTAGCCAGCTACCCATGGCCCCCTAAAAGTGTTGGCTCACGTTAAAAAAGTTGCTTCCAAATGCTGCGTTTTCTACGCCATAGACTGGATTTTTCACACTGAACAAGTAAACTGAACTGAAAACATCAAAAGCACTTATTGCTTTTTTATGAAATACAAAAATACTGAAAAGGTGTACAGTATTTGGGAGGATGAACAAGTTAAAAATGAAATGAAACATGTAACGATTGTTTTTGTTTAGAACTTTTTATTACTTTTATAGGATTATTTTCCACTTTGACCTACACCACAATTCATAAATTTATATAAATGTTTACAGAATATTCTTATAGTTCTGATTTCTTGTAGCAGCTAATCAAATATATAAATTACTGCTTTTACAATGGGAGAAAATTAATATTGAGCAGAATTAAATTCAATTATTTCCTCTCTGAAGAAAAAAGACAGATGTTAACAGGTATAAGTGGGGTTTTTGTCCTGTGTGAAAGGAGTAGAAACCATTTGAATAATCAATAGTTTAGTATTGTTCCATATTGAGGTATCTACTATTCAAAAATATAATTCAAAAACCCATCTTATCAATAATTTCTTTATTTCATCTGTTTTTCCTCCTTGATATGTCATATCATATCATATATTGATATGTTGATATGTTGATATGATATGTCCCTGCTTTATTTTATTGTATTGATGTTATAATATAATGAAACCATTCATTTCCTCTAGTCACTATTTCCAGAGTAATACCAGTGTAATATTACTTGCTTTCGATCAACCTTAACACATGATAAGATGAAAGCCAGTGATGTGAATGCAGTTCAAACTCATAACATATTAAAATGAGCACAGCGGTGAGTTCTCTTGATTATGTTCCTCCACCCACGAATTGAATTATGTGAATGGAACATGAATTAGAAGGAACAATTTCCTCTTGAAGGCCATGCTGGTAATTTTATTGAGTCGCACTCAAAAGCTGCTGTGGTGTACAAAGTACAAACCTGATTTGAGTCATCTGTTGTCATTTAACATACACATCTGTGATTTGCTGTTTGCTGAATTCTATACATTCTACATGACTCCTGCACACATTCAAGCTCTCACTCAGTAGATGTCAACTGTGTGAAATACTGCATACCATACATGAAACTGAAAAGAAGAAAAATTCAGATCCCACATCCTCAAGTGGACAGAAATACAACCAAAACAGCACTGTGTGTGTGTGTGTGTGTGTGTGTGTGTGTGTGTGTGTGTGTGTGTGGGTGTACTTCCTCCAATGGGCCACATGCAAGAATATTTTCTTATTTTTTCTCATCCTAAGTGGGATTTGGGAAATGTGCACTGACTGAAAAATCTGTTGATGAATTGTGATTCATATTATTGGATGTGGTGGCACGGTGGTGCAGTGGTTAGCACTGTCACCTCACAGCAAGAAGGTGGGATCTTTCTGTGTGGAGTCTCCATGTTCTCCCTGTTCCTGTGTGGGTTCTCTCTGGGTACTCCAGCTTCCTCCCACAGTCCAAAGACATCAAGAGGGGACGAGGCTGATTGAATACTCTAAATTGACTGTAGGTGTGACTGTGAGTGTGAATGGATGTCTGTCTATATGTGTTGGCCCTGCGATGGACTGGCGACCCGTCCGGCGTGAATCCCGCCTCTCGCCTGAAGGCTGACCCTTAACAGAATAAGCGGTAGAAAATGGATGGATGGATTGTTGGATGTGCATGCCAGGCAATGTTCAGTAAGCATAAGGAAAACAACACAGACCCATGTAAGGACAGAGGACTACTTTGAGCAAACCACAAGTCAGGGGTACACCGCAGTTCAAATTGGTAATTACTGCTGAAAAATGAAGAACAGAGAGACAGAGGACAACATGGAAAGACTAAAATTCTCCGGTCATGCAATTTGTCTTATCATCAACAAGGCCTATGCAGCTATTTCAATATGACAGTTATTCCACAAAGTGTATTTTGCCTTCCAAATACCCACAAATGTGTGTTGTGAGCCAACAAAGAGCTTTTGTGATTCCAGAGATCAGAGAGAGCAGGCCGTGTATATTTAGCTTGATGGTAATGGTGACCCTTTTCAAGCAACTACAAACAGCGAAACTGTTAAAAAAAAAATGTTTTTGACTATCATTTCCCAAATTTAAGCTCAACCAAAGTGTTTGTGTGGGGAGCTGGATAAAGAAGATGTGGATTAAACTGGACTATGCACTTGAGAGTTTCTAGACAGATATTTATGGACAATTTTGCTGTGGGTGGCTGTTAGCTACAAACTAAATATACAGTATGTGGCTGGATTTTTCTATATTCTGGAGTCGTACAGAAGTGATGCAGAATGGAAAAAAATGATTTGTGAGTTTAAGACATCTATTTGTGAGTGGAAAGGCTAAACACTCTTATTGGTCAAAGAACTGCTCCGAGAAACTGAAGCCATTAAGGTGTGTTCACACCATCTGAGCGAACACATATAGTATTGATATCTGCCTATGCGAGCCAATCACCACATTGTTTTTGTCATTTGTCACAGTAAAAAATACAAGTTGGCTGTTGAGCATACAGGCTAATTCATGGTCATGAAGAGACTATATACTGATTATTCAAACTCATGACGATTGATCAAATTGTGCACAAAATTCAAGATCACATGATCAGATTGGTTGATTCACATGTAGTTTGTCAAGCCAGTGTGTTTTTTCTTCCAACCCAGTCTCATGTCGAAATGTGAAATTGCTATCTTCATATGCAGGTGATGTGTTATCATTTCAATGCAAGTGAAATCACCAGAAAGACTACAGTCCTGAAGAGTGCAAAACGCTTATGTTTTAACATTTTTGTTGGAGGATTTTTTTCACGGTTTGCGAGGAAGTACTGTAAGGTCAACCAGCAATAGAACTTCTGCATAAAGCAAAAAACAAAACAAAACAGGGGAGTTAATTATGGGAAAATATTTAGATTAGATGCTTTGTACCGTAACTATGTCTAGCATTCTATATGTCTTTTTATCAGAATTTGCCACCAAAAGTTATACTTCAGTTGAATTAGAAAAAAGGAAATTCAACATAATGCATGTTTTGCTTACCAACAACGCTGTTATGGCTGTGCGACAATGATGTGCTGACCTTCTTTTAACTTGAGTTTGTTGCAAAGCCACATAAAACTCCCTAATTCCCAAACATGGAAATCAGCCCTTTCCAAACAACACCCATCACCACTCTGATGAGAAAATATGCTCCCACATCTTTTGATGGTCTTCCACTTTACAAACCATATGGAGTTCATTCACTGTAATGCAGAAATGTTCTTCCGGCTGACTTCATTTTCCTTATCTGTTTGCCCTTTTGAAGCTGTGGCTGCACATTGTACTGTATGGTCTGTTTTCCCAGGTGGTGATTTCAGCTTTGTACCTGATAAGAAGTACTGTGTTCCTCAGGGATAAGTGGTCTGATGTGAGAAAAGCTTAGTAAATTGGAGTACATCTATTTCCTCAGGAAACAACCTCACAGTCATGGACATGTGTGCATGTGTTGCTGGAAAGGGACGTGCTGTCTCCATTTAGATGAAGGTAAGTGACTTGTGATCAACAAACTTGTTACTCACCTTTCTGACCTTACTTCAGAACTCTACTAATTTATGTATGAAAGTGTAATATTGCACCAAACCAACAAACCTTCAAAATGTAAGGGATAGGAAATTTTAAATATTTTATACAAGCAAAACAGATTTCTCATTCATGACCCCTGACACAGGGACACTTGCAACATGGGTGGCTCTGGTGCTTGGTGCCTGGATCTGCTGGACATTCCTGCCAGCTAAAAAGAAGGTTTTCATTGCTGCAGCTGAAACATTTGCTTGGTCATGGAGAATTGTTGGGTGTAAATTAATTGAAGGAGTGTGGTGCTTGATTTACTCTACTTGTAAAGTGTCATGCGATAACTTTGTTGTGATTTGGAGCTATATAAATAGAATTGACTTGACTTGACTCCGCAGTTGCCAGGAGATTCATAGTGGGCATCATTTCTGCAAGTCTTCAGGCTACAAATTTGAGCTGAAAAAACAGACAAACCCTGGACATCCTCTATTTGTTGAAAACATTCAAGTTCTAGTGCATCACATTTGAACTTGAATGACCATCACTTATATTGAAGAGCTCATCAAATGAATTCAAACAATACTAAAGTCAAATGGTAATTCTCTGCATTGTGCATTTTATGGAGTTTTACTGTTAAGACATTTTTGCACTTCCTGGAGGATGCATATTACTGAGCATGCTCAATGGACTGATTACACAGGATGTAGCCAGGCTCAGCTGACAATTTTGGTTAGCCTGCCGCGAAGTTAATAAAAAAAAACCTAGCTGTGTGACTCTTTCAGTCATTCTAAATGTTGTTGCACCAAAGGGCAAATAAAGAACAGGTCATTTTGAAGGGGATGTGAGTCCCTCAAACCTTCTCATTTTCCAGCCACAACAGTAAGGACAGAGGAGGCTACAACGGAACCTATGACAACATTTTCTGCAAGAAACACTGTAACAATATCCCTGTTTTTCATGTGTTGAGTAAGTTTAGAATAAATTGAAAGACACATTTGTAACTTGTTGAGCAGGGTTGGAAGAAGTTAATCTGACAAAGGTGAAGAACCATTGCTGAAGGCCATTTTATTGAACACCTTCAAAAGTCAACCCTTATTTCTAATTTCTGAAGTGGCATGTATGAAGCATGTCTCCTAATTAACACTTGTAAGGGAGAGAAAAGACTTCCTCAGGTTCCCTGAGGCATTGCTGTCAAGGACACTTGTCTGCTGTTGTGTTACTGTATGTCCTCCTGCACTCCACCGCTTGATTACATGAAAACACTGAACGCATCAGTGTCCTGCTGCAGGACGCCTGAGGCTTCAGCAGTCAGTTTTGCAGTGCCCACCCAAGCGCTGCTCAGTCCTGTCCAAGACTGACTCCATCAGCTGCTCATCTCTGTCTGTGTCTCTCTCTCTCACTCTCTCTCTCTCTCTCTTTCACTCTCTCTCTCTCTCTCTCTCTCTTTTGCTCTATCTCTTACTATGTCCACAGGCAGGGGGTTTGTTAGGACGGCTTGCATACTTGCTTGAACCCCAGCAAGTTACACTGGTCAGTCAATGAGTGTGTATGTGTCCGTCTTTTTGAGTGACGAAGAGGTCAGCCCTAATTAAAATCAGCATTTGTTGCCACAGGGATTGGTAACCATCGTCGTGGCAACTGTCGGCCACCTTGGTCCCCTAAGCAACCGAGCAACAGCTAATGAGTGGGGAAGAAATGGCTCTACTGCCAGAGGAGCATGTGCAGAGTCTCCATACTCTACACTTTGCTTTCCCTTTTCTCTGTCTTCAGCCTCTTTACATTGAGCTCATCAACACTTTTGTTTTTCTGGTCTCAGTCTTCCTCTGACTCATCCTCTTTTATTGCTCCCTTTATTATTTTAGCAGATCTAAAAGTATTAGAGCTTACGTTTAGGCTTTGATTATGTTCTTGTTTGACTTCACGCTCCTCCCTTCCAACTACATCTTTTTTTGTCTTTCAGCAGTTTCTCATCTTCTTATATTTTGCTCTGCTTCATGAAAGTGTGCTCATTTCCTCCCTCATCATATTTAACAATTTAACATTCCTTTCTTCTACTGTCTCTTTCCTGCTCCTCTCCCTCACTCTCCCTGATGAAGATAACATTTTCAAGATTGCAAACATCTCTGGAGTATCAGACCTGCAGCCTTATCTCTGGAGTGTTTGCCTACAGATGTATAATCGAGTTAATCATTTTTCTCTCCACAATTTATTGCAAAAAAAAAAAGAAAGAATGAGAAAATAGGTATTGCAAACTGATGACAGAATAGTGTAACATTTTTAAACTCTCCAGTGTGTCAAGTGCTGCACTCAAGCACCTACAGCACTCTATTCCTGCCCACCTTGCTGGATGAAGGCCTTCAGGATAGGTGACGTGCAAATTATTCCCCCTCATTTTACAAAAGTTTAGATAGACATGTGCTTTGTGCTGTGGCAGATGAGTGCAGTGCTAGCAAACAGTTAAGCAGAAAATGAGCAGACCTTATATAATTCCGAAAATGGCAGGAATGTCTAACTGCTTTGACAATTTAGAACCACAAGGTCAGCGGTTCGTGCTCTGTGAAAAATATCTGCCTTTGTCTTCTGAAGGGCTTTTGTTTTGGACTTTGCTTAATGTGCTTTGTCTGAATGTTAGTCAGCTTTGGTATTCTTATATTTATTCAAGATGCAAACCAGTATTTTGATCAAAACTCCTTTCCCTGTGTTTCAGCATCCTCTATAATTCACTCCAATCCAATGCTTGATATATCCTAAAGTTTGTCTGGTTAAAACTTGCATCAAGCAATTTTCTTGTTTTCCCTCCCCAATTATCCTCAACATCTAATCAGTTTGTCAGACACGTATATCTTCCATCAGCGCTGGCTCTACAATCTGATATATTCACCTTAATGACATGCTGCTCTAAAACCAATAACTTCAGCACCGAATAGTCTTCCACTGTGTCAGTGTGTTTCACTGGGAGTATTAAATGATGTACCGAGTGTATTCCTTTGCTTTAGTGTTAAATAATATCCCCCATTGCAAAGCTTTCTGAGCCTTATTTAGAAATCAGTGGAGAGCTGGGTTAGCTCAGGTCTGACTCACTTTCCGCTTTAGAAAGAAACTTTTGCTTGGCTAATAGTCATATATCCCATCAGCACCCTTCAGTTGCCTGAAGCTCTATCACTTATTCAAGACCACAGAGTAAACATGATAAATGCTCTGAGTCTCGTCTTTCATTTACCAATACACAGAGTCTGATGAAACTATCCCTTGTGTGTCAGATTTTAAATGAAAACACCCCTCCCTCACTCAGTACAGCAGCGCGCAGTCTGGTCTAGAATACAAGGCAGATAAAATCAGAAGCTCGACTTCAAACAGAGTTGTTTTGAGTGATTAGGTGAAGCCATTAGCAGCTGGTGGTTGAAATAGATTCTGAAGCATAAAGTTGTTGATCCGGGAAAGATAAGGGTCCGGTGGGTATGGTCTCCTGGCACAAAATTTTGACAGTTATAAATTTTGGTGAATATTGAGGAAGCAAATCAGCAGACTCAAGAAGTGTAATTTATACTGCATTCAAGCAATTCAGCATCAGACACCCACTGATAATTGAGTGCCATATAGATGGCACATTTTTGTAAATCAAGATCAGAGATTAGCATCAGTATGGTTTTGCTCGACCACCAACCTTTGGTATGGATTGGATTTTTGATCATTGCCGAAAAACAGCTGTATGGCAAGCAAATGTTTACATGATTTCCATGTTTTTTCGACACGATGATCTTCAAAAATGAAAACTTGTTCCAAACTTGCTCCATCTTGTAGACTTATTTGCACTCCATTTTCAGGTATTCTTAGCAAACGCCAAATGTAAAATAAAGTGGTGAGGCAGATCATGTTTTCTCAGGTCTCAGTGTATTTCCACACTAAAAGTGATGATACAAGAACCCCATTGTCCAAATAGTTTGCTGAAAGCAATGACATAGTCAAAACTGCCATTTATTGTTGTTGTTTTTTTGTTGTTTGTAACAGTAGAATGGGAGCCAGAGCCTTCATCTATCAGGCTCCCCTCCTGTGGAACCGTCTCCCAGTTTCAGTCAGGATGCAAACACCCTCTACCTTTAAGAGCAGACTTAAGACCTTCCTTTTTGATCAGGTTTATAGTTAGGTTTGATTAGGCTGGCCCTTAGATATGCTTCTATAGGCTTAGACTGCTGGGGGATCTCCCATGGTGCACTGGGCTTTTCTCTCCTCCTCTCTTTCCTCTCTGTCCTCCTGTATGTGTTATACATAAATCATACTAATGTGTGATAAAAAAACTCTTCTCCTTCTCCAGAGTCTTCAGGCTCCCCACATCCCAGATCCTGGGAGGCTACAGACCTGAAGGGGCTCAATCTGCCACCCGTAGCACCACCTGCTTACGTCTCCGTCTGTCCATCAGTCTCTTCCCTTTCTCTTACTCTCTTTATCGCTGTTCCTCTCTTTCCTCCTGCATATCTGTCTTTCTCCATTATCTACCTTTGTCTCTGCCCCGCTCTCCTGCTCTCTTTACCCCCAACCAGTCAAAGCAGAAGGCCGTCCCCATTGAGCCTGGATCTGCTCGACGTTCCTGCCTGTTAAAAGGAAGGTTTTCATCGCCACTGTTGCAGGACGTGCTTGCTCATGGAGAATTGTTGGGTGTAAATTCATTGAAGGAGTGTGGTATTAGACCTGCTCTACTTGTAGAGTGTCATGAGATAACTTTTGTTGTGATTTGCTGCTATACAAATAAAATTGACTTGACTTTATTTGACTTGACTTTTTGAACATAATAGCACCTACGAGGGACTCACGGAATGGCATGATATGGACATTGTAGTTTGTCAGCCATACTGTCAATCATTTTAACATCAACTCGCAAGGACACAATTGATTTAAAAATGGCGCTTTAAAACATGATACTGAAGGTCAGTTGAACAATATTAAAAGCAGATGACATTTATTCTCATGAGGCCATGCATCCTGTCATTTTCAACTTGGTCAGTCAGAGCTGCTGTTTGTGCAATTTGGTTGATGCAATATGCAGAAACACAAGCAAGTAATCAATCAAAAATGTAACAAACATGCTGTTTGAAACCATGCATGCCCTTTTTTGTGTAGGTGAATTTTTCATTAAGTGTTGCTTCATGCTTGAATACATGAGTCTCCTTTGGTGAACCAAGGTTAGAATTGTTAGAGCTTTAGCATAAGCAAACACATTTGGATTTATCAGTGTTGCAGATGTCATTCAGTAGCTTCCCCATGAGTTGAGTCACATGCTAAACTTCCATTCTGTTCCGCAGTGGTCGTGCTCTACAACAGTGGTTCTAAAAGTTCTGTACCCTTGGAACATTCAACCTCCTACTGTATACCCCATCTACTTCAACAGACAGCAAGCGCTCATAAGATCATACATTTTGCCATTTTTGTATGCTTACCACAAGAAGAAAGCATTACATAGGTCTATTATATGAAAAAGTTCCTGTTACTGTTTTTGCTCTTTATTCAGCTTCATAAGATTCTCATCAGAAAATAACTGACACAATTCAAATCAGTTCAGCCAGGATATGTGGATGTCACATTCACTGTTCTAGCACCACTAGTGGTACAGTAAGTCTAGGCTATGCTACCTCTGTCAGACATGGTTTCATCAGGCTGAACTCAGTCTTCAGCTGATGTACTGCAGCTAGTGACATTTACTGCTGCTCTCGTGGGTGTAGGATGAATTAGTTCAACCATTATCTAGATTTGAGAAAGTTAGGCAACAAACTTGGTGCTAAAGGGCCTTATTTTTGTCAACCCAGAAAGAACTGGACAAACTGTAGGCACATCTGTAGAAGACCCACCCTCAGCCCTTGGCTTATGGCATATAGACTGAGATGCATTCAGAAGAAGAAACACATAACACACTGATTTATTTAGACTGAGGAGTTTGAGTGGATACTACATATTTATTTTTAATTTACCTTCTGACATCCTTTGCGTACCCATGGGGGTACTTGTACCCCAGTTTGGCAATCATTGTTTCACAGTATTGTGTAATGCTGTCAGAAAAGGGAGGAGGCAATAAAGCAGCTCATGGCAGTAGAGACAGAGTAGGAGTGTCATGATTTTGTTGCTACATTGAAAACCAGTTTTAATGACCCTGCAGTTTTGACCATTAAATCCACAAACCAGATTGTGTTTCTTCTCTACATTTTCTCTCCATCCTGCTTGCAATGTCCAGAATTCAACAGACTTACAAAGTCACTAGTTTCTGTTTTACAGGCTTAGAGGACAAGCGCCTTGGTCATGTGTAGGAACTAGCGTTATATTTCAGCATACCGGTCATGTTGAGTGGCTTAATAACAAATCGGTTTCAACATTGTATGCTTGCCCAACCTGTCAACACCCTGATAATAGCATAGCGATCAAATTGAAAGTGACATCAAATCATGGCTTTGGAGAATCGTGATACCTCAAGTATCACATAATTATGGTTATTTCCAGAATTTTACACATTGGGTGTTGGGTGCTGTTTTTTTAAATTGCAGGAATCGAACAGATTTCTGTAGTTCTCAGACACCCCACTGTAGTGACAGTAACCAAAGCTGTAGAACTCCTGAGTCATACCACAAGTGCTATGCTGTTGTCACTCAGGCTGCCCTTGCACATGGCCAAGAACCGTTGTCATGCACACTTAGAGAAATTATTTTATGTGGAGCAGCACAGTAGTGCAGTGGTTCACACTGTCGCCAGACAGCAAGAAGGTTCCGGGTTCCTGTCCAGGGTGAACCCCGCCTCTCGCCAGTAGGCAGCTGGGATAGGCTCCAGCCCCCCCGCGGCCCTGAACAGGATAAGTGGAAAAAACTGAATGGATGGATGGATGCATGCTATCTACTAAGTTACAGTTTCAAATGGTTTCTCAGTTCTGTGCTATACTGTACATGAATTTGTATGGAGGTTCTATGTAAAAGTTTTTCCCTCTCATGTGAATCTTGTGAAAAAGTTGATTTTGATCTACTAAGATTTTTTTTTCTTTGTTCAAACAAACACTGACATATTTTGCTTTTATCTGTCTCCGCCCAACCGGGGAGCCCCACTATTCACTAGCTTGTCACTTTTTGTGTCTGTTTGTTGTTTGGTGCTGAGCAGAATCACTTGAATAAAGTACATAATATCTACTGCAGACCACCTGATGGATGTTGAGACAGCTCCTCTCTATGAGTAATGACTATAATGGAACTGAATTCCATTCAGCTCCTCAGGCTCCTGGGTTAGTCATGCTGTCTCACTGTCACACTGTCACGACCTCCTGGGACACCTGAATATGATAATTGGGCCATCATGAACACCATGATTAATACATCTGCTGCTCATCACAAGTCCAAATCTCTGCTGTGAAAAGGAGATATAAAGACCTCCTTTGATGAGAAAATGTGTTAAGCATTATGATTCATACGGGTGGCAGGTGTGCAACCCCATTAATGATGGTTCTTGGACTGTCACAACTGCATGATGGGCCCCTGTTTCTCACTGCTGCACATATACAGCCACATCCACCAGCACCTGGCAAAAACAAATGACAAGGTGCACCCAAGCAGGCTGAGGGGCCATTATAGGGCCAAATATCTGTATTCATACCAGCGCCACAAAGCAGCTGTAGGCTGTAGTCCTCCTGAAAAACACTAGAAATAGTATTTTCATAATGGAGTCCTGTTGAGATTCAAGAAGTGAGGTGTAAAATGAAGATTTCAGAGGTCCAACAAAACATAAAACGTATGCATTCAGGTGTTCATAAATGCTGTCAGGGCCCACAGAGGTTCAAAAGATGTGCCCCTTAGGTCCTACAGAGACTGGGCAAGTCGGTCCTCTCTATGTCCACTCCCGGGTTCCGTAGAATACTTTAATTCTGCTTTTCATATAATAATAATAATAATAATAATAATAATAATAATAATAATAATAATAACAGTAATAACAATAATAATGGTAATAATAATAACAGTAATAACAATGATAATAGTAATAATAATAATAGTAATAATAATAATAACGAGTGTGACTTCGAAACATAATAGGGTCTTCGCCAGGGACTGGCTCAGGCCCTAATAATAAAACCAAGCACTGTAAACTCCGAATGTATAATCTAATTCGCTCTGAAATGCATGTTGGACTCGAGGTGCACTCAGACATCAGACACGGGAAATCATGCAGCAGCAAACAGCGTGTCTGTCACCCGGTACCACCACACGGTGGCCCTGTCACTCTCCTTCTCGATGCTCCCCCTCGCCTCCTCCTCTTCTCCCTCCCTCCCTACCCTGCCTGTACTTCCACTCCTTCTCCAGACTCGCTGCGCAGAGCCACAGACGCTCCTCCAGCTCCGTGCAGCCCGGTGCGAAGATGGTTGGCGGCTTGTGTGCTCGCAGGTTAGCCCGCCGGTCGCGGTCCGCCCTGATAGCAGCCCTCACTGTGCTGCTGGTACAGACCCTGATTGTGTGGAACTTCAGCAGCCTCGACTCCGGTGAAGACCGGGAGAGCGGAGGATCCAACGTGCGGGAGAAGAGGGACCGGGTCGCGGGCAACAAAGCCGCTGGCAGCGACTATCTCCAGCACGGGGTCCAACGGCAGCATCGACAGCATCTCCCACCGCCGGGGAGGGGGACTGGCCGCCACATACAGCAGCCGGTAAGACTGTTTTCATATCCAATCATATCATATCCCCGATAAATGAGACGGTATCGCCGGGGATGAAGCCCGAGAGGGTTGGCAGGCAGGTCAAAACACCTCCAGTGTGCTCTTTCGGGAGACGAGCAAACGGCCTGGCCTCCGAATGAAAGAGTGTGATTGTTGGAGCTGCCTCGATGGACGGAGGATGATAGGATATGTGAGGGCAGACAGATGCAGGCAAGCCCTCTCTGGCGATGCTGGGAGACGGGCATCCTCCGCTGGAGGCTCGCTGAGGACAGGAGCATCGATTCGCCGTCTGAATGAACGCACTCCAGTTCAGACTGGAGATCCAAATGCCACAACTGAGTATGAAATCTGAACTCAGTGTGTAGTTCACTCTAGGGCAGAGTGACTGTAGCCTACCTGTCACGGTCTATTTGCTCTGTAAAAGAAGAAAATAAATAGGTGCATGGCTCAGCAGCAGCAGTAGCAGCAGCACTGTCTGTGCGAGGCCAAATTGAAACATAACAGGATTTGTACAGTTGCTTTTGATGACTGTACAAAGATTAGAGTCATCTGTTTAATGTGAAACCTTCTTTGTTCTGGTAACGTGCAGCACAAAGGTCAAGATATGATTGCACGGCATGTAAATCTGCATGAATAAAAGTTTAATAGAGAATTGTGGCCTTAAGAATATGGAAGAGCTATGCCTTTTTGCCTGAAAATGGAAAAATTGGTTGCCAAAAATCAGCATATTTATTTGTAGACTCCATTTACTGTGCCCTGGATGCTTCACAGGGAGATTTGTTTGTGTTTAAACAGGGCTTCCACACAGCATGTGATTAATTTTCACCCTTATGTCTGGCATTAAACTCTCCAAAATTGAGCGCCTCGCTCACATGCTCTCTCAAGCCATTAGGCTGCCCTCAAGAAATTGGCCAATTTTTTTTTTTTCTGGCAGGCGTGCAGCATTTTGCCTCCATAAAGCTGACAGACGTTCTTGCGATAGCTTACTCTTCAGACACCATGCAACCAGGAGATAACTGGCTGTGATGCCGTATGATAAACTGTGGCCTCTGTGCACAGTCAGTCACTCAGAGCTGTATCATCCATCTCCTCCACAGATTTTACAGTGAGTCAGTTGCTTCGTCTAGTTTGTCCCACCTGCTGGTATCCTCGCAAGCCAAAGTCAAGCCAAGGATGGATTACATTTGAGAAAGGGGTCCATTTTTGGACGGAATAAGATCAGAGTATTATCTCTGTGATGGTCGTGTAGGTTTCAAAGAGGCTGGGGTGCTAGTAAGTGACTTTTAGGCACGGATCTTATTTGCTGTCACTGATTAAGAAGAAATTGCGGTTCAACATTGTGTCTGTTCAAGTTGCCTCAACACAGATTTTTCCGCATTTTTTAAAATTATTATTAATAGTGGATCTGCACCCATGACCTTCTAAGGAAGGCTTTTTATCTCAGCGCCTCAAGGCAATTCACACAGCCCTCATGCTAGTCCACCAGTCCGTCACACTGCTTGCTGTCTGGCTGCCTGTCACACGTTTGTCTCACTCTCTGCAGTCCTGACTGTGCCTCCTGGACTCCTAACATTCAACCAGTTGCTCTCAGCTACAAGCATCCCCTCAACTGGATAATTACTACATTTTTATTCTTTCTCTCCGTTTGGATGATGTGTGTGTTTATATGGGTGCATGTTGCTCGGTAAGGCAGAGTTGTCCAGCCTAAAGGGTGATGCAGAAGCGCCAGCTATATGAGGCACCATGCCTCAGAGAGGAGAGAGCAGCACTTTGATCCAGAATAGAACGAGCCAGGAGCTACAGTATGACAATAGCAGGATTTCTATGTGATAACTTGTGTTACATTGATGGGAACATTATGCATAGCTTTGGATGTGTCATCCCAGCAGGCAGCAGCTAAAGTTGACATTAGAGGATTCTTGTTTTGTCTCTGCAGGGAAATGCTGCTGCTTTAGTTAATGTGTTTGTCTCTAGTCCAACAGAGCTACATGTGTGTGGATAGAAATGCCTGAATGATATTAACTGCTACTACACTCAAACAGTGGCTACCTGTTGCAGATTTGCTGTCAGACATTTCTATACCCGTTTAATTAGTCCGTCTTGTTGTGCCTGACATCAATTTATTACAGGAGATACAATCACAATTATTATTAATAGGTGCTTATTAAGGCGGCCCCTGGGACGGATGGGAAAAACTGTTAATGTGCTAAGACTCAGCTTCAAAAGGAAAAGCTTTGAAAAGCAGCAATGCATCTGGTCATAAGCCTTTTTTTTCCCCATCTGCCGCAACAGTCATACACTGTCATGCTCCCCTTGAGCCCGGTGCATGTCCAGCGCACACGTTGTAAAGTTTTCCCTGTTAGTCATGGTAATCCATGTAACATTAGCTCCAATGTACATTTTTTCCACGGTGCTCAGTTTTTCCTTAATGTTTCTTTTGGCAAATGCGGGTCCAATTCTTTCACTGCCATTCTTGACTCTACACCAGACCCGTTTTAAACGAAGCCATGAGAGTTATTTCACTTGGATAATTTGTGACTAACAGAGCTGTTCTATTGGTGAGGAAAATACATAAATTACAGAATCAAAAAGTTGAATGAAATGTCTAATTCTTGTCTACTAAGCTCCATGGGGTTCCTACATGTGACCATAGATTGCCTGACATTAATATTCCTTTGTAAATACTCATTAAAATGCCCCTTTTTCTAAAGAAAGGTGATTAACTGTGATTTGGGGCATTGAACAGTTATATGTGAGCCTCTGACAGTAAAACAAAAGGATGAACAGTAATATTAGCACATCATGACTGTCTGCATGTTTGGGTAATTTTTTTTTATATTTGTTGGCATTTTTCCAGTGGCCGATGGAGTGTTTGTTTTCTCTTCCTTTTTTTTTGTCAATGATGAGGAAACAGTGGAATAAATCTGTATCTTTATGGGCTTTTCCAAATGTTTTGAAAGTTTGCTTTTTCAAATTCACATTCTTTAGATGTGTTTTTCAGTTTGTGTACAATGTGGATATTATGGATAGTAAACTTGTTTTATGCGGTAATATTGAAATTCGTAAATATAAATCGTTCAAATCCATTTGAAAAATATCAATGTTTGCAAAAAAAATCCAATTTCGTGCAGCCTTCAGCCAAAGTTTTATATGTAAATAGTCAGAAATATTGCTCACAAATGAACACCTGATCAAACAGGATCATCACGGAAACGAATGCCTTATATAGTGCCAAGTGAATGCAGTGCACATGTGTTTTAGATTTAGAAACTGCACTGAAATCTATTGTTGCTTGTTGTCTGTTCCCTCCAACCGAAACCCACAACCACAATATGATTCACTCATGATCACAGTGCTGACTCACACACACTCAAACCAGCACTCGCATAAATACTCCAAATTATGTATGTACCTAAATGCAGGGAAGCAGTTCCGCACAAACATGCCCACATACATGGACGTATTTATAGTGAGACACATCCTTCAGTTGAGCCGCATCATTGTTCTTTAATGTAGGCTGCAACGTGTGTGTGTGTGTGTGTGTGTGTGTGTGTGTGTGTGTGTGTGTGTGTGTGTGTGTGTGTGTGTGTGTTGGGGGGGTTAGTCAAAGATGATTCAGTGCCAAATACAATAATTTTCTTTTATTAGTTTTTTGGAAACAGTGACATGTTTGAGGGGTTTCCAGTCAGCCCTCAAAATCCCAGACAAACTCCCTCCAATGCCACTCGTTATTATTTATTAACTTAATAAATCCAGAGTTGAGCCACACAGTCCATAACCTTGTACCAATAGTTCCTTCAAGTAATTTCACAAGTTTTTGCTGTAATTTATGCTATCATTTACAAAACTTCCTGTTTAACACATGATACCTGATTATTCATCTCTGCATTTTAAGCTTGGAACATTATAGCATGCAGTTTTAAAACTAAAATATATAACAGTTAACAAAAATATATTTCATAGTCATAAATCAAACATTTTTATTAATGCTGCACGATGAATGGAATTTCAGTTGCTCTGTCAGTCTATGCAATTATACCTGCCAAAAAAAAGAACGAAAAATAATTATATTTGATTGTACAACCTCAATGAGGCAGTTGCTTTGTTTTATAAAAAATGCAAAATTGTGATTCCTGTTTTTCATTCAGTATAACATTGATACTTAGAAAGCTACCTCACAACTGAGCTTGTACAATCAAGATACCATTTGTTTATATATTGCAGTATTGTATAACCATGTGATGATGCATCAGGAAATGTTTTATCATTGAGGGAGAGGTGCCCGCCCTGGCTGGGATAAGACAATATCAGCTGATATTACAGCTAAATGGTCTACATATGAAGGACACGCAGTCCATAACTTGCACCAATACCCCCCTAAATTAATTTCATAATTTTTTGCTGTAATTTATGCTTTCACCTACAGTGGTTCGCTGAGCTCTAGATATGAAGGAATAATACAATGGTAAACAAGTATGCTCTTTTTTGTGTAACATTTTCGACAGGACCTGCTTCCTCACCTTTCACACAGGGTGCAGGCTCGTTCTTTTTTCTATTGCCTCCGTGGCAGTGCAGTTGGTTTCCATTCAGTGTGCCAATCACTGTCATTGCAGTTTTTTGAATCAGCAAAGTCACTTTAGTAGTGCTAATTGGCAGTTAAATTGTCACTCCCTGAAAATAAATTGTCTTGCAGTGTGAGCCATTCTCCTTTAAACATCCTTTGAACATACTTAATTACAATCCAGCGACACACAGAGGATGCACTGTATGATTTAAAATATCAAACGTCCCAATCATTATGTCGATAAAGTGTTATTCTGTATAACATGTAATGAGGGGAACAGTGAAGTACAGCCCATCAGCCCATCTATCTGTCGTCACGCTTTTACAGATTGAAGGCTTCCCTATAAAGTGTTTTTTGTCTCCGAGAGAGCTGGAATCATATCCAGATCTGAGGGAAGAAGTACGTACCTCAGACTTGAAAGAGACGCATTGAAAACCCCAAAACACTTTGATGTTGAAGTGTAATTTGTACAGATGACACCATCTTACTTCAACACCTTCACTCTTATCGTAATGCGGCTTGGCATAAAAAAAATAAATAAAAAAGGTTGTTGCTTTGCTGGGCTCATATGCAAAAGAGCAGACTCTTAAAACATTGTACCGTGAATAGTCTGAAGGTTTGGGTATCATAGCAGTTGAAACACTTCCCTTCCACTGACCCTAATGTACTCCTCAGTGTGGTATCAATATAATCTGTTTCCTGCTCTCTCTCTCTCTCTCTCTTTCTCTCTCTCTCTCTCTCTCTCTCTCTCCATTGTTTAACAACTGTTTAACAAGTGTTGGGGTGTTGAATATACTACCACTCTGGACAAGACAAGATACTGATACTAATACTGATAAACACACAGACACACACACACACACACACACACACACACACACACACACACACAAAAACACATACACACACACAAACACAGTCCTGTCAATTACGTCAAGTCTTGCTTAGGAGATGAGAGAAGAGCAAAGGTCCATTATCATATTGTATTTAATAGGGCAAATGGATAACGCCATCATCAGATTAATAGCAAGCTGTGTGTTGAGAATTTAACGTCAGCACAATGTGTGCATGCAGACAGACTCTGCAGTCAGTCGGTATTAATCGAAACTTCATACCAGCTTTGTCTTTGTAGACGTTCAACACTTAACTGTTTACATCCTGTTTGTTACACAGTTTAATGAGTGTTCAGGTTCAGCTGAGTCACAGCGGGATTGGATTCTCTCCTCAAACAAAATGCAACCAAAGTTGGTCAACAGGAAATCAGCCAGCATTGGTTGTGTTGGTAAGTGGTGAGTGGTTTAACACTGGAACTGCCAAAATTCCAATATTATCTAGGACCAATAGGCCCCTGCTACAACAGTGTCTATCCTTTACAGACATAATTTCTTAAGCATTTAAGTGATTAATTTTATTTTTCTTCTTTTGAATCTTAATAAATCAATCAATTTAAGCTTTTAACTGCTTAAAACTGCTTTAGGCTCTTTCTTTGCAGATCACTTTGAAATTGTAGTCTACAAAGAAATAAAAAAAAACAACAAAATATGACAGTGTATGCCAGTTTTCCATTTCTGTTCCTATTGAAAATTCCATGTCATGTCGGACTCCCCATCTCATTGTCCCTCCCCATGTCCTTTCTGTGCCTTCTCTTACCTGAAGCTCACACCACCTGCTCATCCAAGATGTTTTGTCAACAGACATCACTATGCAACCAGGTGTACCGCTAATATTGAGCACAGCATTACTTGGTACTTTACATGAAATGTAAAAATGATCCCTTGGCAATTCAAGATAAAGATATTCACTTTTTTTTGTTTTTATCCCTAACACCCAGAAACTATCAAAAGTTATTAAAAAAAAAAGCAATGCGGGCATATGATTTTAACAGTATTACCGGCATTTGAAAACATCAGGGGAGAGTAACCCATTGGCAGTGCTAATTTTAAAGCCAAAGATGGACTGTTTCAAACCATTCATATGTGAGTATGTTCTGATTTTCTCTGCTGTATTTCTTTGTAAATCAAATGTTTTGGATTTCACAGAGTCCAACATGTCTTTAGCTTCTCCCATGAGTCTTCAGTTAGATCTGGTGACTGTGAAGTCTGTAGCTGTGACTCACATCATTTCCATACTTGTCAAACCATTCAGTGACCCTGCATGGCCCATGTGAAAGCAGAGTGAATTCATTATATATATATATATATATATATATATATATATATATATATATATATATATATATATATATATATATAATTTTTTTTTTTTTTTACAGATTTTTGCGCTTATATAATTTTAAGGCCATGAATGATCACATTTTGTTTTCACTGGCTAAGAACTTTTTTTTTTTTTTTATTGGTGACTAAAATGGACTGAACTCATTTTTATATCATGCCTTTCTACCTTAGCAGCACTCAAAGGGCTTTACAATGCCATCTCATTCACCCGTTCATGTTACAAAACAGATGGTAGCGGCTACTATGCAAGGCGCCAACCTACTCATCAGGAGCAAGTAAGGGTTCGTTATCTTGCTAAAGTACACTTTATAATGGTCCCCGGGGGGAAGTGAGGATTGAACCAGAAACCTAGACGCCCACCTTGCTTGATGGGCACACGACCTTTGCCCCAACAACAACATCTAAGTGACAACACACAGACACAAATGGTTTGTTATAGACTAGGGTCTCCAGTTTACCTTGTTATTGTCTATTCAATGTTGTTAGTTATTTAATCAGCTTAATAATGGTCATATGCCCGATACCCTAACCCTCAAGCAAACAGCCTGAGGAGGATATGCATGAAACAACTATTTATCAAAACCCATCTGACTCACTGCCTTCGTAAGAGCAACAGTGATGACTTGGGATGCAGAGGAGTGGAAACCTTCCATGGGAAGTTAGTCTCAGAATTATTTTTTTATGCAAAAGAGTTGGAAACTCCACATGAGAATTAATATACAATATGTTTCCATATGTGGAGACAAAAATGTAATTTTGAAATTATACCTAATATCTACTAATGAGAGTGTAAAATGTTTATATTTATGTCTTTATTTGTGAAGGACAATACAATTAGCATAAATTGCTAAGACCCATTGCTACATGACTTTCATTTAAAGCAATTCATAAACGCGCAGGATAAACTGTCAAAATGGTACATTTTAAGTATGTAATAGGGGTCACTGGTTCTATCCTCAGATCCCCTGATGACCATGTCTAAGTATCCTTGAGCAAGGTACTGAGCCCCTAATTGCTCCTGATGTGTACCCCACCTCTTGCCCAATTTCAGCTAGGATAGGCTTCAGCACCCCCCCCCCACCCCCTTCCCGTGACCCTTAATGCATAAGCGGTATAGAAAATGGATGGATGGAAATCATTATCATTATCATCAATCATCAGCACTAATTTGACTATACATTTAAACAGAAATGTGCATGTTTGAAAGAGAATGAATAAGCACACATGGTAATATCTTTTCTGTGTATTCAGTATATCTGTATGTCTGCAGGTGCTTTGTGCTCAGCTTGATGCTTTTGTATGCTTCATTTGTGAACTTCATCTCTCTCCTGTCTGGTGTATTCAAAGAAACCTCACCATTACCAGCAATTACAGTGCCATCACACACACACTCACAGCCATTTCTCCTTCCACTGTGAGACAGCTCGCCCACCCCGCTACCCAACCCCAATCTTCCCCTCATCCTCCCATCATCCTCTGCTGCCGTTACAGATGGTTTCATTCCCCAACACATTAATAACGCATCATCCAGATGAATGAAGCTATATAATACCTAGCGTTGCCAATAATCCCGTAGGTAAGAGGCTTAGCAGACAGCCCTGAGAGAGTCGCACACAGAGAGAGATACCAAGACGGAGCTGCGGTGGGGTTGGAGGGGGTGAATTAGTTGTATCCGAAGTCAGGTGTCCATGTTGACATTTAGCAAAGACCTAAAGGCCGAACAAACACACACACACATACATGCACGCACATACACAACACACGCATGCATGCACTTATGTACACAACACACACACACACACACACACACACACACACACACACACACACACACACACACACACACACAATTGTGTTCCTGGCAGTCAACATATGGAGAGGTTATAAGGCTCCACACCCTTGCTGTTCTGTATCGTGATACTTCCTCATGTGACATATCAATACACTCTTACCAACTATTGATGTTCTGACTTAAATAGCTGTTCTTTTCAAAAATAATTTAATGACACCATTAATCTTTCTTGTCGCACTTCAGCATAAGAACAGATTTTACCATATCTCACCTTATTTTTCTCATTCATTTGATGAATTGTTTTAGGCACAAATACTGCTTTTTGGACATTTTTTGATCTCAGTTGTCTTAAAACTGACACTACAGGGCATTGAATGAATACACAAGGGGTATTTTTTTCTTCTACGGTTGTACAGATACTCTGGTATATTACTGATTAACTTTCTTGTAATGAATTGCAGAATCATCATATCATGATACTATCATTATTGTGAGCTAAGTATTGCGATAGTATCGTGGGTGACTGTGACTCCCACGCTGGCATGTAAATTATTTGACATTTCTCTCATTGATCTGTGGCTTTTTTTAAGGGTCAAAACTAGGGCCCGACTGATATGGATTTTTTTAAGCCAATGCTGATGCCGATTATTGGAGGAAAAAAAATCCGATAACAGAATAATCGGCCGATTTTTTTTTATTAAATTTTAAAATTGTGTTGATTTAGGTAATACATACATACATACACACACACACACACACACACACATATATATATATATATATACACACACATAAATATATACACTTAATTTTTTATAAATATAGAACAAATGGCTTTTGAGCCTTTCAGACCTCTACAAAGATGTAAATTAGAGGCAGAAAATTAATTTCAAATCCTTTTTATTGCTGAAGCAAGCAGCATATTAACACAATAACCATCCTTAACATAAAGCCAACAACAATGAACCTTTAGCTTTTTAAAATAATAATAGCAATAACAATGTGCAAAACAGTAATTCTAACATCCAAATATTTTGTTCATCATCTCACATCTTTGAAAACAAACAATGAAAAAACAACTGCAAAAGAATGAGGTATTTCGTGTGGGGCAAGAATTATAAGAACAAAATTAAAATATTCACAAGCCCCTACTGAAAGTCAAGGCACCATTGGTGTTGTTGTTTTTGTTTCGTTTTTAAAATACAGCGCAAACAATAAAGTTAACATACAACTCTTTTGCTCATCTTACATCTTTGAAACAAACAATAAAAACAAACAACTGCAAAAGAATAAGGTAGTGTGGGGCAAGAATTATAAGAACAAAATTGAAATATTCACAAGCCCTTTCCTTTCAAAGTGAAACCATGTCTTATTCCCTGCATTTTATTTCTGAAAAGAAATCGGCGATGATTGGCCAGTTTAGGCCTATTACAGATTATTCTCAAACGGGCTATAATCGGCTGATTTAATCGGCCGGCCGATAAATCGGTCAGGCCCTAGTCAAAACCAAAGTTCCATCCATCCATCCATCCATTTTCTACTGCTTATCCTGTTAAGGGTTGCAGGGGGCTGGAGCCTATCCCAGCCGCCTTTGGGCGAGAGGCGGGGTTCACCCTGGATGGATTGCCAGTCAATTGCAGGGCCAATACTGACAGACAGACGACCATTTGCTCTCACAGCCACACATACGGTCAATTTAGAGTATCCGATTAACCTAGTCCCCTCTTGCATGTCTTTAGACTATGGGAGGAAGCTGGAGTACCCAGAGAGAACCCACGCAGGCACAAGGAGAGCATGCAAACTCCACACAGAAAGACCCCGTGCTTGAGCCAGTGCTCTAACCTGGAACCTTCTTGCTGTGAGGTGACACTCCTAACCACTGCCCCATTGGGCCGCCCCAAAGCTAGATATGTAAATCAAATCCAAATTTTCATGTACATGTAGACCATTAGTGCATGTTTGTCCTTGGAGTATCCATCCCTTCATCCATTTTCTATACCACTTAATCATTAAGAGTTGTGTCCCAGAGGCAAGGTACATGGCTCACCAGTCCGTCACAGGACCATCAGGAACAATTAGGGGTTCAGTGTCTTGCTCAAGGATACTTCAACATGGTCATCAGGGAAAATGACAATTTGAACCAGGAATCCTTTGCTTGCTTTGATGCCCACTCTACCTCTGAGCCATGCTGCAACCTGTCCTTGGAGTGCCAAAACTTGACAGGGGTGGCAGGCGTCAATTCCACTCAGATATAAATAAAATGTTTTTTTCCCATCCATCCATTTTCTTCTGCTTATCCGGGGTTGGGTTGCAGGGGCAGCAGCCTAAACTGAGAGACCCAGACTTCCCCCTCCTGGCTACTTCGTCTGGCTCTTTGAGGGGGATCCCGAGGTGTTCCCGAGAGATATAGTCTCTCTAGCATGTCCTGTGTCTTCCTCGAGGCCTCCTACCACTCGGATATGCCCTGAACATCTCATCTGAGAGGCATCCTGACCAGATGCCTGAACCACCTCATCTGACTCCTATTGATGTGAAGGAGCAGCAGTTGTACTCCGAGCTCCTCCCGGATGGCAGAGCTGCTCTCCCTATGTCTGAGGGACAGCCCAACGACCCTCTGGAGGAAACTCATTTTAGCCGCTTGTACCTGTGATCTCTACTTTCGGTCATCACCCAGTCATGGGGATAGATTTAAATGGTGAATAGGATTTGTTGTAAAAACAAATGTTTTAGGCCATATCACTAAGCACTACGTAAGACGGTGGATGGTGGTCCAGAATCTCTTAGAAGCCAGAGGTAGTTCTCCATTGCCATGGCCATGGGCCAAAAAGGCCCAATAGTTCTCATCTTTAGCTTGACTGCATCCCTCACCGCTGGTATCTGCCAACGGGTTCTGGGATTACTGCCACGACAGGCACCTTACAGCCACAATTCCAATCAGTCACCTTGTCAATGGAGGCACAGAACATGGCCCTCTTGGACTCAATGTCTGCTGCCTCCCTCGGAACATGGTCAAAACACTCCCAGAGGTGGGAGTTGAAACTTCTGATGGGAGACGACGCCAGATGCTCCCTGCATAATACATTTCAGCCTACTAGGCCTGGCCCTGCATTTTCCCCCACCATCGGAGCCAACTGACCAGGTGGTGATTGGTTGATAGTTCTGCCCCTCTCTTTACCTGAGTGTCCGGGTTCAGATCAGGAGGGGCCATTCCTCCCAATCATGCCTCTCTGGGTCTTACTGTCGTCACCAACGTGAGCATTGAAGTCCCCAATCAGAACAAGGGAATCTCAAAAGGTACTACTCTCCAGTAACTCCCTCTGGGTAATCCAAAAAGTGGGGGTACTCTGAACTGCTATGTAGAACTTAAGCACAAACAACAGTCAGGACCTGCCCGCCCCCCACCTGAGAGCTGAGGGACACTACCCTTTTGTCCATCAGGTTTAACTCCACGCATGGGCACTGAGACAAGGGGAAACAAGTATTGTGACACCTGTCTGTCACCTCTCACTGCTGGCAATGCCAGAGTGGAAGAGAATCCAACCCCTCTTGAGAGAACTGGTTCCAGAGCCTTTGCCATGTGTTGAGTTGAGTTTGACTATATCTGTTTTGAACTTCTGAACGTCACGCACAAGCTCAGGCTCCTTCCCCACTAGAGAGATGACATTCCAGATATCTAGAGCCAGCTTCTGCAGCCGAGGATAGGACCACCAAGGTCTCCACTCTCAGCTGCCACCCATCTCACATAGCACCTGAACGCTTCAACCCCTCCTATTGGTGGTGAGCCCATTGGATGGGGGCCATGTTGCCTCTTCGGTCTGTGTCTGGCCGGGCCCCATGGGTGCAGGCCAGGCCACCAAGCCCCACCTCCAGGCCTGGCTCCAAAGTGTGGCCCCAGTGACCTGCTGGACCCAGGGCAAGGGAAAAGTTGGACCCAAGTTGTGTATCTTCATTGGGGTTTTTTGAGCTACTTTTTTCTGGTCCCTTCCCTAAGACCTGTTTGTGTTGGGTGACCCTACCAGAGGCATAAAAGCCCCTGACTGCTTAGCTCCTAGGATCATTGGGACACGCAAACTCCTCCACACGATAAGGCAGTAGCTCAAGGAGGAGATGTTATTTTTTAAGTAATTAATTATATTACAGGTCAAGGGTCACTGTGCCACCTGAATATGTCATGAAAAGAATCAGTAAAAATTTGGGATTCCACATATTTAAAGAGCATTTTACCTTACAAAAAAGAAAATGAGTAATTGATAGTATTTCTTTTTTATTATGCTTGGTATCATTATTTTAATTCCATCATGCAGGCCAAACTGAGCTACATAAAGGGTAGAGATAGACACTTTGGCCAGTCCTGTCATAGACAGTCCAAAATTCAGTTAAATCCCTTATGTACTTGTTAGAATGATAATGGGATTTTGAAACCAAATTTTCAGGGGATTAAAGACCTTGAAAAATTGAATTGACTACAGCTAAAATATAACCACTGCTGGATCATGTGGGTTTTTTTTTTTCTAAAATGGCATATGCATACATTTTCTACCTCAGGTGTGGGCTGCCACACTGGGAGAAATGATGAGAGGATGCCGAGTGTGTTGCCTGGCAGTCATATCCTTTGTGTTGCTGATTCTTCAGTTTTTATCACATTACAAGGCAGTTGCATTTTATCTAAAGTCATCTATGTTGTAGCCCCTGCAGCATTCCCCATGATCAGACTTCTGTAGTGGATCATTAGATCGCGCCGAGTGTGTTTGTCTCTCATCCATAATGGTCAAATCACACTGAAAAACACTTGACAGCCTTGTCATCTGGGAAGCACGTGGCAGATTGCCCACTTCTCCAAAATCACTGCAATGCTGCGACATTGACATGCAACAAACTGATCCACATGTAACACACAAATTCACAAGAACATGTAATCACACCCACACAGGCTGATGGCACCTAGCGTGAGCCGCTGCCTTGTTGCACTCTCCTCTTCAACACACCATGCACTAATCTGCTTGTATTGTGTTATTCTAATAGGATGGCGGAGGGGTGGGGGGTGTGACAGAGAAGGAAGTGAGTGTGGCAGTAACGTGAAGATGCAGGATGATGACACAGTGGATGGGTAATAGGGGCAATCTGACCTGTCAGGGAAAAGCCTTTGTCCATCCAGACCCATGGAGCAAGAGCAGAAAAACTGACAGTGGGGCTTGGCGTCCTCTTCCTGCCATTTTCATTTTCTCGCCACCGAAGCTGAATGCCAGCAGCCCAGAAGACTCCTCTCTATCTGCGATTAAGAATTTAGATTTAGAAGGAAATAAAGAGAGAGAGAGACAGATATGAAAGCTGATGAAAGACATGTTAGAGAAAAAGAAAAAAAAGAAGAAAGATGAATGTCTCATCCCTTCTACAAATCTGACGTTGACTCAAATCCTGTGATAATCCTCGAGGGAACCTGGTTTGGTTTGAAGGCTTGTTGGTGCTGGCAAAGATAGTATGGCTGGAGATTGTTGATGGAAAAACTATGTGGTCTCTACACGCATAGAAATCAGGAGTTTTCTCCTCGATAAGTTTAGGATTTTGAGGAAAGCTCATGACAATATGATCAAATTTAGATAAAGATTCAAGATTATACTTGAAAAGGTTGTTGGAATGTACTCAGTAATGACAGGGCTCCTGCAATGCATAATTTGCATGATAATATTATTGATTTAATTTTGCACTTTGATAATACCCCTGCTACATATTCTTGGTATTCATGTCTCTTAAACATTTTCAAAATGTACACCTCCAAAGTCATTGAAAGATGCCTTCATGAAGTGCAGTAATTTCATCCATCATTAATGGAGCATTAGCATGGAGCAGGCAGGATGCTGGAGTCGTGCTTGTTCCAGCTGATTGCTGGGTTAGGGTTGCGCTGTTCAATATGCTTTACAATCACAGACTCATCCACAACTCTGTGGCCATTAATGTCCAATCACGTTAACACATGCACAGATCAGACATTTGGACCTGACACTGCCACAGCTCACTCAGATGATTGAACTCTCTGCAATATAGTGTCCTGAAGTTCATATGAATTATCCCTGGTCAATGCTTGTATAGCAAATGCTTATATTTATTAGAGAGAATAGTTGTCTTAACAGAACCCTAGCTGGATGCTTCCAACAACAGAGCCATGTCTGTCAAATGTAACTTAACCTACTCTTTATGAAGTTACACCATTGTTTCAAGTAGGGAAAGGTATCCTTAAGATTTAATCATTACTAGTATTCGCACTGATACTGCTTATGAAACGAATCATTTATCTGTATTTGTACTTTTTCCTCTTCTTTTTGCTATTTTTTTAATGAGAAAAACAAAGCAAATTAACAACAGAATTAACACTGATTGCTGTGTCCTGCAAACCAATCATCTGGTGGTCAGTGGGTATTTCTGTCTGCCAATACATTTGGAAACTCTCTAAGATCCAGCTTACAGGAATCAGCAACACACATTCTGGCACAATAAACCCTTCAAGACAGCGCTCATGTGTAATATAAACCACAATTTTTCTATGTAATCCTGAACATTGGTGGTGCCTTAAGGCTCTCTGAGAGGAACTGCATCCTGAGGAGTCATTCATTTCCAGGATCCGTTCAAAAGAATGATTCATGGTTCATTCAGCTTCTTCTGGTACTTGGTACAAATAGCCTTGTGTGAGGGGATGTGAGTTGCTGTTTTCAAAACAAGTAATTAATCAATGTTGACAACATAATGCTGTGATGTAGAAAGATAAGTAATGTCATATTTGACCAATAACATGGGTGACATGACATCTTGTCGAATTAATTTACTTCAAATGTGTGTACTTCTGTGTTTTTTTTCTTTGTTGTTGTTGTCGCAGCTTATGTCAGAAAGAAAACAGAATTGGCAATTGGCCTAATTAGAAGAAGTTTTTTTTCCCTTCCAATTCATGGCCGGGCTATTGAATTCAATGAAATAAGAGTTCTGAAAATGTGTTGTTGCATTGTGTTGAGTATACATACATAGAGACTAATAGTTTAGGGAAATGCCACTCCCTTGGCTCCCAGCGTTCCAATAACATAGCCCTCTGAACAATAGAGTTTAATTGCCCTGATGTATCTAAATGAACTCAAATCCATCTTCAGTAGCAGCTGCATTGGCATTGTTTGTATAACTAGAAATAAGATACGTGAATTAAATAGTAATTTACAGCAAAATAAGTGGCAACGTTTTGTCCTCCTACTAACTTCATATGCTCAACGTGTAACATGCATGTTAGCTGCTAGCATAATCTGTTACATAACAAACCTGAGGTGCTTGTATATGTCAGACTTATTGCATCAGCGGAAATAAACATCAACTGTAATGAAGAGTAACCAGAGTGCTTAGTCCTCTGCCAGCAGCTGGATCAGGATTGTGTTTTATCTTGCATTTGTGGCAAATTAGAAACTGAGTTGGTGAGATAAAGGGTGCCTGAAGAGAGTATGATGGCGACGTACTAGAAAAAAATAAAGGAGGAAGCTATTTATCATTATTTTTATTTACTATTTGGCATGTGAAGAATTAAGTTGAGCTGCCACCATCAAAGTTATGCTACTGATGATTTATAGCCATAAGTAAGGAATACACACTTACACTCAGGTTATGTAGAGGACAGTACAGGGCTGTGACTGTCTGGTATTCAGTGGCTGCTTTAATATTCTAAAAATGGTATTTCAACTTTAATTTCAACATTTCAACTCTGTCTTGTCATTTCATCTTTTTCTTTTTTAAATTGATTTGATTAATTTTTGACATGCAAAAAATTCATTAAAAAAAAGTCCTGCCCTCAATTTTTTACTTGACCTTACCTTGCAACCTGAAGATGCATGATGAGGTATATGGAGCCAAAAAGTGTTTTTCTTGATTCATCAATCCAGAGGAATCATGTCAGAGCTTACCGATATCCCGTTTATGATTCACTTGATACCAGGATTTGTTTTCTCTGACAAACAAATGTTGCAGTTTTAGTGCTTCTTAAGGAGAAATTCAGGGTAAACATTGTCAGTATTAGAGGTGGTTAATACAAGACTATCTTAAATGTGGTTGCAGTGCAGTGGGTGACCTGGCAGGGCATAATTGCAGAATTACCTCATATTCCACCCATTACAGCACATTACATCCTCATTACACAGCTGAAGAAAAATTGCACATGTGAGAATAAAGGTTCGGGTGTGCGGTCAAGGTCATGTCGAATAATCTCTCACTATGAGGTCGGTGAAGCAGCTGAGGCTACCTTTGCCTCAGGGCAGCCTATGTGTGGGACATGGGAAGGTACACTGGAGATAGTGGTGATATACAGGCAGATGCACACGCACCCACCCACACACACACACACACACACACACACACACACACACACACACACACACACACACACACACACACACTGTACATTCTTAAGCTCCCTCTGAGCTCAAGGTGCATACCTAAAGAATGCAAAATAATAAGTATAAATACTTCCTGCATCACAAAAACACATTGACACAACCTCTCTAACATGCACACTCTCTACCACGTGAATAGCTGCTCTTCAGTATTCCCGTTAAAGCGCCTGGATCTGCCAGAGAGCTGCTACTCATTACTGAACAGGTGTTTCTCCATCAGCAGTACATTTAGATCTTGTCTGTCCTTCCTGCTCGTCTCCACTCCACTCAACGCCTCGGCTCGGCTCAAGTGCACAGCTCATGAGGTCATACGCACTTGCACACATGCATCTCCCTTCACATTTGCATCTCTCTCTTTGTCTACACCCTCACCCTCTTCATCGCTGCTTCACCCACTACTCATCTCCCTGGTTGTCCTCTCCTAACCCCCCCCCCCCCCCCCCCCCCATGTGTAGTGGTGATGGCTCACCGCACCACTCAGTTGTTCCCTGGTCCTCCAGACACCACAGGCTTACCAAATCAGCTTCAATGAGGAGCCCTGCAGAGGTTGTCGCTGCCGGGGAGAAATTGCGCTGTAATTGAGCTCAGTGATAATAATACGTACTTCTCTCTGATTTCCTACCAGCGGTGAATCATCAACACCATCATCAGCATGCCATCACATCAGCAATGCTCTGTAGACGCTTCCACATGTCGGCGTCAGAATTGACCTGCTCTTTCACTCGATTTTCTCTGTCTTTCTTCCTCTCTCGCTCTTTCTCTTGTCAATTGCGATTGTTCCACTTATTTTATTCCTGTTTCCTCTTTCACGTTTCTCTGGCTGCTTTTTGCCAGTAGCTCGTCTCATCTGTCTCCAACCATCCCTTCCGTTTCTGTTCCATTACACCGGACGCCATGCCTCAAAGGTATACAGAAATTACAATATACAGAAAAAATGCATGGGGAGGGGAGGGCAAAGGAGAAGATAATTAGGATGGGTGATTGTGTGAGCACCATGTCAAATGCTTTTTTTGCCGCCTCTGTGTCTGTGGTCGTAACATAAAGAACCTGATAATCTTTGAACAACAGATTAAAACTATTCAGCAGTTTCTTTTTTGGATAATTATTTGAATGCCAAACATTTCGAAAAATTACATTTTTGAAGCAAAAACAATATTCTCATTTTCATGTATTCCAACATACACATAAGGTCACAAAGGCATCTGTGTCTGTCACTGTTGCTGGCAGAATATTGAAGATAAGGTCGTGCATGAACATGTTCTTTTATATGAATGTGAGGTAGTGCAGTCATTTTTAATTGTGCTAATTCTGTGGTAGGTAAAAAAAATGTCAATAATTGAGACACAGATGGGGATGTAAACAGAGAGACATTAAAAAATAGCATGTGTTTGCCAAGATGGATTTTAGACCGTGTGTGTGTGTGTGTGTGTTACCTCAAACAAAGAACAATGCTTCTCTTTTTTGCCTTTTGCTGGCTACACTCTGTCCTCAAGTTTTTGTAATCGCTGTGCGTAAAATCTGTTCAACTTTGCTCTACAACAATCTTTTTACATAACCATGAGTTTATCCAGTGGACAGATGAATATGTGTTTGTCAAGGAGTGCACTCCTGAAGTTACTTCATAGTTCAGACATGTTTGGCTGGGGTTGTGTCAGGACAAGGCCTGGCTGCGTATGTGGAGTTGAAATGGGAGGACTACAACAACACTTACTTTACATATCTGTGCATTGATAAAGTGTAAGTGTTGGGGATAATGCATCACATAAGTGACAAATAATTATGTAATTAGGGATGCATGATAATACCAGCACATCATCGGTATCAGAAAATAGTCAAGTCCAGTCCAGTCAGTTTTATTTGTGTAGCACCAAATCGCAACAAAAGTTATTTCATGACAGTTAACGAGTAGAGCCGGTCTGGCACCGATTCCAATGAATTTACACGCAACAATCCTCCTTGAAATACCAAATATTGGTCATTCATCCATTTTCTTCTGCTTCTTCTTCTCTCTCTCTCTCTACATATATATATATATATTTATATACATACACATATATAAACAGTATATATATGATTTACCTGGATATTCATTGCTTACAGAAACTTGCTGTTGTTTCTCTTGTTGTTTTACCCAAAGTAATAGAAAATCATTGTACAGCTACTGAGAACTTTAAAAGTGAATGTACATTTTCAAAGTAACTTGCCTTGTGATTGTGCTGATGTGCTTGTTAATATTGGCCTGTCTTCCAGAGACATATAGAGTCTTAACTGCTGAGACAGAGATTTGGTCAAGGCAATTATAAATCAACCGGGGCATGTCTGCTTGCTTAGCACTCGGTCTATTTGCCTAAAAGACACAAATGACTGCAGTTTAACAGCAATCGAGGAGGACTGTAATGAGTTGGTAACTATTTGCCTGATGTGAGCTTGTTACTCTGAGGTGAGAAGAATAATCAGAGGAATAGGACACCATTTTGCTCTAGCATTATGTCCACTGGCAGCACTGGAGATTAATGAGCACTAGGTTTATAATCTGTCTCTTCAAAATTACTCTGCTCCCTTCATACACTCTTATTTTTCTTTCCCCCATTCCCTTAATCAGCTCCTAATACAGTTTATGTATTTCTTCTGGTGAAATGATTTCCTTTGATACCTGATCGAGATGCAGGTGGTTTTAATGACGCCCTAGAGCCTTGCGTGGGCAACAATAGCAGGAAATAAATGGCTACAAAAACATGAGGTTAGTTACATGCATACTGGTCAACTTTTAATTATTATTGTGATAATAGAACATAGTGACTCTGGTTATATATTCCTCTTACTCCTTATGTTTTCCATTATGCAGTTTTCTGATAATCTTTTTATCTTTGACCAACTGTATTGCTCCAAGGGATGGCCATTTTGACCGTTTATGCTGGCCGATGACCAACACTCATTCATGATTATTTAACTAATACTATGCTCTTAATAGGTATGGACGCAGGTGACCCATAACATAGTTCCTAAGAAGGAGTTTATTTTTTCATCTCCAAATCGCAAATTGAAATGCGGTATAAATGCCTAGAGATTCACATTTTCACAAACCCCATAATCAGCATCATAGACCAAATCTCCCATGTAGCCTAAAATTAAGCAACTTCTTATCTAAAGTAATAGTAAATTGAGGACAATGCAGTCTCTTTACTGTATGAACAGATTATTGAAAAAAAAAAAACATTAAATACCCAAGGACAGAGAGTGCCATAAGTCAGGATAAATGTTCTCTCTCCTAACAGCCAACAGGTTGCAGGCAGTCCTCTTTGAGTCCTCATCGTAGCTTAAAGTTTGACTTTGGTTTGAATTCTAAAGTAACATTATGCTGAAATATTGTCGGGTTAATCTGTAGCCAGGTTTGTTAATACTCAGCAGAGAATAGTCAAGTCAAGTCAGTTTTATTTGTGTAGCAGTAAATCACAACAAAAGTTATCTCATGACACTTTACAAGTAGAGCAGGTCTAGTACCACACTCCTTCAATGAATTTACACCCAACAATTCTCCAGCAGCAAGCACATCCTGCAACAGCGGCGACGAAAACCTTCCTTTTAACAGGCAGGAACGTCGAGCAGACCCAGGCTCAATGGGGACGGCCTTCTGCTTTCACTGGTTGGGGGTAAAGAGAGTAGGAGGGAGGGGCAGAGACAAAGACAGATAATGGAGGAAGACAGATATACAGAAGGAAAGAGAGGGACAGAGATGAAGAGAGAGAGAACGGGAAGAGGCTGATGGACAAACGGGGACGTGAGTTGGTGGTGCTAAGGGTGGCAGCTTGAGCCCCTTCAGGTCTGTATCCTCCTCCAGCAGCACCTGGGATCTGGGATGTGAGGAGCCTGAAGGCTCTGGAGTAGGAGACAAATAGGGCTCTGATAGTAACAATGTTGCAGTAATGTAGAGATATCACTTAGGTAGCTGTTTAGCTTGCTTCTGGTCACGAGAGTTAGTATCTAGGGCTTGTCTGTCATGAACAAGTGTCCACCTGCCCGAGCGTCATTCGTGAACCAAGTTGTTGTTGTTGTTGTTGTTGTTGTTGTTGTTGTTGTTGTTGTTATTATTGGTGGTGTTCAGGCTTTACGGTGATGCAAACATGAACTGTTTAACTGATTGCATTCATCGGTTAACATGGAAATCCCTTATCCCTGCCTGGACTCAAAAGTATGTTCTGTCTTATCACTGGCAATTAAATAACAAGTTTGGCAAGTTTACAAACTAACCATCAATATTACCAGTGTCAGGCTCCTGAAGATGTACCTGTACACTTAACAGTCATCATACCCTTGATTTGAGTATTTAGCTCTGACTTGCTCAGTTTATAACAGAACAGCCTATTCGGGTTTTTTAAACCGGCCCAGGATTAAGGGTTTATCAGAGCCTTGACTTCAAAAACAGCACTTCAGCAAACAATCCCAGTTCAACTCAGGTCCGCTTACTTTGTTCTGATGGCACTTTGGTCTGTATCACATGGTCGACATTAGCAGATGGAGTTAATTTCAGCCATGGAATTGTAGATGCTCAAACGTTCCATTATACTGAGCACCATCTGCTAATGAGGATTGTGGGATGCAGTTAAAAGTGCCAGAATGTTTGGGTAAGTGAACCATTGACTGTTTTGTCAGTGGGATATAATTACATGTGCCAACATGTAAAAAAAAACAAATACAAGATAGTAATAAATATATCATACTTTTGTATTTACGATGCTTGTTAAGCCACAAATGGCACATCATATGAATCTCCATGGAAACACAGAGGTCATTTGTTTTTTTGACCACCCCAATACATATTTGTTATATTTATATTATGATAAAATAGTTAAGTAATCTTGCAAAGATTTCATATTTTACCACCTTTTCTATATTTTCCTGTCCTTGTATAATAAAGCTGCAGTTGTGCAGCTGTTTTTGCAGTTTCCAGTGTGGCTGTATTGTTATCTGTCTAAAATGTGTAGGTGCTTTAATCTTATTACATGCAGTGCCTCTGCACACGCACTGAGAGCAAATTCCTTTACATTAAATTTGACTTTAAAAAAATCAAGTAATAACATAATCCCTGTGGGAAGCTGCGGCACTGTATAAGCTAAATTATAAATGTGTGTGTGTGTGTGTGTGTGTGTGTGTGTGTGTGTGTGTGTGTGTGTGTGTGTGTGTGCGTGTGTGTGCGTGTGTGTGCCTAGCTCATGAAACCCTGAGTGACTTGGGAAGCGGTGTTCCCAGCTGGCTGTCAGACATGTATTTCATACAGTGTATGTACAGTAATATTATGTGTAATATTGCAGAGATATGCATAATATGTCCCTCTGTATTCCTGATAAGTACAATTTTGTTGCAGCATTGAAAGCACAACACTTGATCATGTCTCACACAGAATAGTGTGTTATGTTGAAGAGTTTAACCATGTTCTCCTGCTGTCCACACTAAATTCAATATGTTCTCTCTCTGTGGATGTATCGGGATCTAACTGCAAGTTTTGCTGCTAGGCACTGCGAATATTGTGCACTTTCCCATTAATTATATAAAGTGGTGATGCCCAAGCATTGATTCTGTTGAGAAAGGGCCTAAATTTCTCATTAGTTTAGGAATAGGTGAGAAACACAAAGTAAATTACCTCTCTAGATTTGTTTTTTCGTAATTTGATGTTAGCTGTTAGATTAGGCAGTAAAACCTTAGTCGAGCCGTCAAGGATTACTCATTTAGTTCGTTGTGCCAAAAGAAACATCACTGTACTTTTAGCTGTTTGTACACAATGTTGACCTAAAGGCAAAATGGAGTCGAGATTTGTGTTGCAAAGGCGCACAATTATGGCAGCAGGAGGCCACCATCATGCAATATTTGGTGGCCGCATTGACATTTTTTTCACCATTGGCCATGGTTGATGTTATATTCCATGTTACTCATGTTTGTGGATTGTGTGTGTGTGTGTGTGTGTGTGTGTGTGTGTGTGTGAGAGAGAGAGAGAGAGAGAGAGAGAGAGAGAGAGAGAGAGAGAGAGAGAGAATTAACAGTGTGTGTGTGGGGTACACACATACTGCATTAAATATCAAAGGTCATAGAAGGTGGTAGTTTTCTCTTGTTTTCATAGTGTGTGTGTGTGTGTGTGTGTGTGTGTGTGTGTGTGTGTGTGTGTGTGTGTTGTCTCCACATGGCGTCCCAGCCTGCAGCCGGCCTGATGATTCAGAGGACACAGGCTGCATGACGTGCACTGTCTTTGACCCTTTACAGCAGCTGCTAATATATTGCTGTAGCTGTGTGCGTGCGTATTTGTGTTGTTAATATGTGTGTGTGTGGGTGGGGGGAAGGGGGGCATCTAAATGGGACTAAATACGTTTGTCACTATTAGTATGCACACATTGTGACTGATACATGAATATTGGTGTGCTTTTCATATCAGCGTACAGCTGTGTGTGTTTAGCGCTCGCTAGGTCACCCCAGGCCTCTTTCCAGCGCCCTGCTTCAGCTCCCAGGGGACCCAGCGGATTTTTGCTGGCATATTTGTACAAATTGATGCTGCCGGCTAACTGCTCCTTCTGTGGCTGCCACCAGCTGCAATGTACTCTGAATACCAAGCGATGGCCGTGAGAAGATCTCCCTCTTTCTTTGTTCCCTGCAAACACACACACACAAATTTGACATCACTGAAAAAAACTCAGAATTTCACATGAGCTCAGTTTGAGAAGAAAGACCCAAATCCAGCCTAAAATCTGAATCAAAAAGCTAATCCCCAACTCTGTGGGATCTGATCTGATTCGCTCTGGGTCTAGCTATTGGGCACTGCTTGATTTCCCCTCTCTCTCTTTGTATTTTCCCAGACAATTCTTCAGTTTGGGGATGTAAAAAGAGGCAAAAGTAGTTTTGCTAACGATTCCTAGATCTGTGCATCTGCTATATGGGAGGATTGTACAGATAGAATGAGCTATCTTTATCGTTGTGACAAGCCAATATGGTTGTCGTATGTGCCGGTAAGCATTTAGGTTGGGCTGTCACTTTATTTAATGATGTGAAACTAAATTCAATTCAACTGTTTTCTTTTTTCACGCAAATCAGTGGGGAAGTCATTGACTTACACTAGCTAATAAATCAGTCTCTTGTTTTGGAGGCCTCTGATGTGCTCCAAATCAAGTATGTGTGTGGCTGAATATTGGATAGTGTTTTGGTAACTGTGTGATAGATTTCTGACTCGTGGTGCACTCCTAAGTCTAACTTCACACACTCTCCCACATCCAAACACATACACACAAAGTGGCCTTTACATTCACTATTTTTTTGAACCCAGTGAACCCCATCCATCCTCACTAAAGGTACTCCATTGCATCTCTCACACACACACACATACACACACACACACACACACACACACACACACACACACACAGGGGGGCTCTGTGTGGCTCTTAAACAGTTTCCTCTCAGACAGAGGGAGTTTTTCTCCAGACTTGTTTCACTTTGCCACACAGTGCACCACTGTAGCCGGCTAGTACCAAATGTATCAGCTGTTCCAATAATACACTAGCCTCCACTACTTGCCAAGGCTAACCACATAATTGCTGCACTCATCTGGCCGAATCTCTTTTCAGTGCAATTCAGAAGCATGATCCGGCAGTTGCAGAGAGCTGCTTAGCCAAACCCTTGAGCACATGAGACTACAAGGCTTGAGCTCAGCCCTCATAACCCGCATTGCACTGTGAGGAAGATTGAGCCGACTTTCCCCGCTTATCTTTCACAGAAGGTCATGGATTAGCAATCCTTGGTCCTTGTAACGATGTAGCATAGCCTGGATTCATTCTTATGTATCAGCAGAGAACACAATCAACAAGCCAGTATTGCTGTATGAACTCCTCAGAGTTGTGGTTGGAAAATGTGATTGGTGGTGGTGGGGCCATGGAGGAACAGGCTCTTACTGGCATTCCTAAAGGAAGAGACAGTCACTCTGTCTCCAAACCAAACCAGGACACCATAGACTGAATGACTGACTTTTGGGTTTTGTCTGGTGCTCTTTCATCTCCGATTTGTTCAAGTGGACATGGATGACATGAATTTCCTCCTCCTATATTCTGTCCCAATAACTGGAAGAGAAGATGTAGACAAAACTCAGCTGAGAAGGACTTAAATTGAAGGTCTCTCTGCTCACTGAGTCATGAAACATGGGGACATCCTGTGCTTTGTCTTATATCCTGTTGCAGCGGAACTATTAAAAATGGAAGATCTAAAAGGACTGGATTAGTGTGGAAAATAAACTACCGTAATAATTAGTCTAGTTCCTGTTATTTGAATAACGTCATTCCAAGTGCATCAAAATATTAATACCATCTAGCTCACCTCTCTATTGCTGTGGTATTTTATCCCCTTAAAGTTGATATTGTAAATTATATTTTACTTCAATCATTCACTATTGTTCTTAATCAGGAATGATATCAAACTAGAAAGCAATTAGTGCATACATCTGCCAAGGAGGTTTTGCGGATTCATCTGTTAACCATTTCACGTGGACTCAAGAAATTTGATTCAAATAAATCCACGACATGTCCTAAGAAATACCGCTAATAGTGACATCCTATCTAGGGCCTTGAATAAATTCTATGTCCAGGATCAATATGGTGATATTGTTTGCCTCCAAAACTCAATTTAAATATTTGTTCTATGTAATATTACTTAACCTTCCACCTAATTTAATCAAAATCTGACCATTCATTTTTATGGTGCCCCGCGCACAAATAAAAAGACAAACCAAGACACAAACATACAGTATTTGCAGATGTTCACATTTTCATTTCGATGGATTTAGTTCTTTACTGTTTTTTTACTGTTGTTGTGAGTGTTGATATGCAGAGCGAATATGGATAAAAATGAATAGCAGCTTCTCACCTTTTAGTCTATAATTCATCTGACATTGATGAATACTGATGATCTGACATTACACGCTTTTCATGTATTTCTGAAAAAGCTGAATTTGGACATTCAAAAGTCATCGAATCAAATGCATCTGCTGTTCCTGCACTTGGACACAAAGCTTCAATTGTAGGCATGCATAGATGTGTATGCCACAGTAGACTGTTATTCATCTGATGAGAGCCAGTGGTGCCACACACAAAGCCAAACCATAAAGCTATGATCCGATGGCGCCGAAGATCCTACGGCAAGCTCAGTGTGGCAGGGAGCTCACACCTACTGAGCGATCATAAAAAAGGAATTGCAACCACAAATGCGCTACCTCAGTAGTGTTAGACCCCTTCAACCAAGAACATAATAAATGTCCTGCTGTGCCAAATAAAAAACGCAAGATTTGGCTTTGTCAGACACTTAGCAGCAAACTAATTTCCTCATGTTTCCATATACTAGGAGTTATGGAATACTGAGGTAAATCACAGGTTATTACAGACTGTACTGTACACAGTTATTGTAAAGAACACACTTACAAACAAGGTTACATTGTAGGCATTGTAAAAACTCAAAGAAGTGTCAAAATGACACTTTTGGAGACTTTTAACACCCACGTACTCTGCTCACACTTTGCCAACTAATTGTCAAACATAATCTATTTAGTTGACAGTCGTGCTTCAACTTTTTTTCACAGATATCATCATTTTCTTCCATTATGCAATAACAGAAAACAACAAATTTATTTAATTCCACAATTCAATTATGTATTTACTTCTGCAGTATTTACTTTTTGCAGCAGCAGGATTTGGACGGAGAAAAAAAAAAAACAGCGTACATCATTAGTAAGATAACCCACTGAGCAAAAACTGACACGTACAGCAAAAAGAGAGAGAGAATGAGAGACAACGGAGGCAAATGACAAACATGATGAAACAAAAAAAAAGTTTTACAGAATAATGCTGTGTGGGAGGAGATTTGAAGTGACCTAATTAAAATGTTGGAATCCTGAGAGGAATAAATTAAGGAAATGTCAGTTAGGCTGAGCCAGAGGAGGGGAGATTAAGAGGCGCGAGCTCCAATGCTGTCTGATTTTTTGCTCTTCCTCTCTTTTATCACTGCTGCATGGAACATTGGTCTTTAACAACAACATATTGAGTTGTTGTTCCCCTTTATTAACTATTTGAACATGTTAGGAATTTGCGGTGGGATATGTGAATGTATTGGAGCTACCAAGAAAGCTTTAGGTGTCATATATAAGAAGGTAACCTGGCTTTTACTATTTTGACGCATTTGATGATCTTTTCCTCGGACTTCCTTAAGAAACTGATATAAAAATTGGGGATTAAGAAGGGTGAGAGGAAGAAACGAGATGGTCTCACTTGCTGTCTAAGCAGCTTAAAGTTTCCATCTTTACTGTACAGTGGCATTAGGAAAGCTACCAGTCTGTTTGCATCGTCTACCTAGCATCCTCACAGACATACGTTTCCCCTGTGGAGAAGCTCCATATGGGGCCAACATGTTTCTGCTGTGCTGGGCTGGAGGATGGGATCGTACGGATGCTGTTGGACAT
The DNA here is from genome assembly GCF_037954235.1 of Aulostomus chinensis. NCBI lineage: Eukaryota > Metazoa > Chordata > Actinopteri > Syngnathiformes > Aulostomidae > Aulostomus > Aulostomus chinensis. Next base: position 9,926,503 of record NC_141327.1, on the reverse strand, counting down.
CATGTAGAGTGTATTAGAGCAGATGTGTTAATGTCAACATGGAGGAGGGAAGAGATGAGGAATGAGAGGGAGTAGAGCAGGAGGAGAGGGAAAGAAGGACATCTGGTACCAAGATTGGTGTTAGTTAAGGCTGACTAAGTGACATGTTGACAATAGGCAGATAAGAGGACTCAGTGGAACAAAGCTGAGAACAGTGAGCCTCTGATGCCAGTGTGCTTCAATAAATTACACAATCTTTGATTCCATTTCCCTTTGAAGTCATGCATGGAAATAATGGCATGTGGCATGCATGAATTCCATTGGATGAAAAGAAATCTCGTCTGGGGTAGTGTCCCTAATGCTGAGGTTTCATAGTCATTATTGACAGCATTTTCCACATGCTTTGACCACATTCGACTAATAGCATGAACTAGTAGTTGGAGTTCATCAAGGTTTTAACAATGAGAATATTCTCCATTCACTCATAAGTGAACATCAGTTTACTTTTTCAGGAGAGCTGAAATGCAACTGAATTGGCTGCCAATGCTTGGATGCCCGATTGCAACATTCACACAGAGCAATCTAGGCCTGTTTGTATGTCCGTTTCAGAGCTGCTCTCGCCTACAACAACAGCAGTGGGTCATTTGTTTCAATTTCAAGAGATGGTTACTGCAACAACAGATACTTTTTTTCTCCCAATTCTTTCAAAAAGCTTGAGTCAGCCGGGGGAGGCTTTACATAATTTCTGTCATCAGTCCATATCCCAACCTCAAATCTCCTGTGGACTGTTGGGTGTGTTTGGTGCTCTACTCTCATGTGCAGCAATGGGTCTGCCTTTGTGATAATGGAGCCACAACTAGAGGAGCTGCACTCGACTGCCAAACCTGTATAGAAAGGTAGATTTCAGTGTGAGGTATATTGTGTTCTCACAGTGGGCAGTCAACACTGTACCCAAGCAAATTTGTCCCCCAAAGTCCAGTTCGTTTGACCAATCAGATCATTCTGTACAAGGGGAAGCATGGCTTGGAGGTAGTTGGGCCATCTAGCAAACAAAGGGTCACTGGTTCAATCCTCACTTCCCCCAGTGACCATGTCAAAGTATCCTTGCGCAAGATACTGAGACCCTAATTGCTCCTGATGACCCTGCGATGGACTGGCGACCCGTCCAAGGTGAACCCTCCCTCTTGCCCAATGTCAGCTGGGATAGGCTCTAGCCCCCATGACCCTTAATGGATAAGCAGCATAGAAAAAAAATGGATAGATGGATGGATCATTCTGAACCTCAACTAGGCATGGTTTGCTTTCCTGGCATCAGCATGGCTTCAGCACTATGCAGGTGCACAAACGTAAGCACAGAAAGTAGACATGATGCAATATTACAGTTTAGTGGGGAAAAAACTGATAAATTCCAGTGGTGTGACTTCCATCCATCGTCATCTTCCGCTTATTCATTACTAGTAAGGGTCGCGGGGGGGCCGGAGCCTATCGCAGCGTCAACGGGCGAGAGGCAGGGTTCACCCTGGACAGGTCGCCAGTTCATTGCAGAGCCAACATACAGAGACGAACAACCATTCACACTCACATTCATACCTACGGTCAATTTAGAGAATCCAATCAGCCTAGTCCCCTAATTGCATGTCTTTGGACGGTGGGAGGAAGCCGGAGTACCCAGAGAGAACCCACGCAGGCACGGGGAGAACATGCAAACTCCACAAAGAAAGATCCCACGCCCGAGCCGGGACTCAAACCCGGAACCTTCTTGCTGTGAGGCCACAGTGCTAACCACTGCACCACCGTGCAGCCCTGGTGTGACTTCATTTGTAAAATATTTGGCATTAAACCAAGTCCTGAACAGTTTTTGATTCAATTTGAAAACACTATTGGCAAACACTAATGAAGCCTGGAGACCCCGTTGAACACTGAGTAATGTTAGCCTATGCCATCTCCTACTAACAGCTATATTGTAGGGCTACAAACTTGTAACCTTTCAAAGAAATGTGTTTTTGTGTGTTACAATCTGAACAGCTCAGTGGTGACATAAGCGTTCTCGGGCCAGGTCAGGCCCAGAGCAATGTGAGTGCAGGCCATCAGCCTAATGGGGATGAGGGACAGTTGTGAGTCATCACGGTACACCCTGAAAGAGAAAAAGCAGATTAATTTATTTCGCAGCAAGCATGGAACCTTATTGGAGAAAGCCTGACTAATAAATCTGTCTCCGCATCTACTTCTTATGTGCTTTTTAAACTTTCCCACTGAAACAGGGTGTTTAGGTCCATAAAAAGTCTGAAAATGTCTTACATGTACCACTTAAAAAAATAGGCCTTAAAAGTCATTGAAGTGGTACTCACAAGGAGATATCTTGAGCTCACAAAACCTCAAAAATATTTTCCCCTCCTCCTTTCCATCCTTTCTTTGTGACTCCATAATGCGTGTATATTTCACTTGCAAATAATGATGCCCTAATGTCACCAGTGACAAACAACAGCAAAACTCCCCAGAAGCATACATTTACAGCCTCTTCAAGTGCATAATCTGAGATTATCCATGTCTTCTTTGTCCAGCTGTATGGTCAGTAATCCACACTTTGATTTGACTTAAAAATGAACGTTCAAGGTGAAGTCATTCAATTCAACCATTATTGCTCACGCTCATTCACAACAACACCAAACTGGAAGTGTTCTAGTTTATTTGCTTCAAATTCAAAGTGTTTGTGGATTACTGAGCATACAGCTACTGTCGGTAAATGAGACATGGTTTACAACAGATAATGCGCTTGAGAGTTTGTAAAGTGTTTTGGATAGTTCTGCTGTTGTTTTGTTGTTTTAGCTGTGCGTCACCTTTAGCTTCTAGCTAAATATATGTTGCTTGTTCTTCATGCATTCTGGACGCACAAAGAGGGGAAAAAAAAATATCTTTTTGCATTCAGTTCTCTTATTTGTTCACACTTGGAAGGCAAAAAACCCATAACACTTTTTTAGATATAGTCAAATAATAATAGAATTAGAATTTGTACAATCTTAATTGACACAATGCAAATATTTGATTTAATTTCATTCATGGAATTAGAAAGTAGGATTTGTCCAAAAATTCTATTTACAAATGGAATCATTTCATGAAAGTGTATGGTACCTGTTGAAAACCTGTGAAAGTTGTTTGGTAAATTTCAACAACAGAAATGTCATGTAACCGTGATCATTTAGTCATTCAGGTCTCTGTCCCAGTTTTAGAGTCTCAGCACTCTCAGGTCTCAATTAATGCTGGAATAGAAGCGTGTAAAACACCATCCATGAGCGTCCTCCTGATTATATTCACATAAAGGCAGTTGACAGAAACCTAAACTCATTTACATTTTATTCAGCAGAAAAATCATTCCAGTCAAAACATAACAATGATGCTCAACAGTGTTTGACCAATGATGCTGTTATCTCGCTTCACTCTCTTTGCCTTCTTCTTTGTCCATTTCCCTTCCTTTACTCAAGTCTTTGTTTAAAAAAAATCACCTCATTTTTGCAATTTTCTGCATCGTTTTCTCCTACGCTGTATGTCCGTGTCACTCTGTCGCCTCAGCACTTCTCCCGCTGCATGCATCTGATGCACCCAGTGTTTGCGTCCATGCATTTATGTGCCGGCATGTGTGTGTTTCTTTTCCTTGTGACATTTCTGTGCCAGGTGTGACAAATGGCAGGCAGAGAGGAAACATTTATTCCCTGTGGTGAGCTTAATTGGCCTATCAGCTAAGCCTTGGCACTAGCTTGTTTTGAAAACCACACACACACACACACTTGCACGCACTTGCATTTATCCTCAAGTAAGAATCCAGCAACAAGCGTGCACACGCACGCACGCACTCACACACTCACTCACACACACACACACACACACACACACACACACACACACACACACACACACACTACTGACAAATCACATCAGTACATGAACTAGGCAGATAATTGGACTGTACAATTAAATGATGTCTAAATCACAGCTCCAGTTCATATTTTTTCTTCTCTAGCTTCACATCCAGAGGGACTCAGCTGTAGCCAAGCTCATCTTTTCACTATTAAAAGGTTAAATCATTTACAAATTACAGCTTTCTTCCCACAGTTGGGTGTAGATAGGCCATGTAAGGCCAGCAAGCCTGAGTGGCAGAGAGACAGCGGGGAGAAAGCATGTGTTTTACTGCAGTGTGTTGTTTTTTTGCGCTGCCTGGGAATCACCTTCAGCACTGTTTTACATCATGTATCCATCTACTTGTTTGTGTGTGTGTGTGTGTGTGTGTGTGTGTGTGTGTGTGTGTGTGTAAACATCTGTCCAATTTTATGTCAGTTCATGCCTAACCAAACATCTGCATCTGACGGCTAGTGATTCTGCGGCATTGTAGAAGGAGAAAAATGAGTCCAGCACTGCTATAGCCAAGCACGAGAGCTTGTAACACACTGCTTCCAATCAACGGACACTTGAATACACTCACACACACACACACACACACACACACACACACACACACACACACACACACACACACACACACACACCAGATAAATGTTATTTTAGCTGAATGAGTTGTGTCTGAGGGCCTGTCTGTGTCTCCTCTCCTCCTTTAACTGTGGACAAATTACAGACATTATTGGTTACAAAGCAAACGCCTTACTTCCTGTCTTTTTTCTCAATCCCACCGAGTAGGGCCTTGGTGTGTCCCTGTGCTCTCCTGTTGCAACAAAGGACACGGAAGCCAAAAATCCTGCTGATGTGTCTACCTGTTAAGCACTGGGTTTCTCGACTTTAATGCCAGCTAGCTGGTTAAAGGGACATAAGGTGCCCTGTAATGGTTGAAATGGGGGAGGTGAACATTGTAATTTGACCACATTGTGTTGCAACTTGTTAGGGGTGTAGCCTTGTCCAGCAGCCCTGCTGGCAACAAATGGCTTTTGATGTCGGGGTTAAAAGGCTCGGTAGGATTTTGGAGACTCCATGCTGTGTCAGGGTGAGATTAGGAAACCAACAATGGAAGAAGAAATACAGTATTTTTGTTTTTCTGCTGCATTTTAGCATTTTAGCAGATGAAATTTGAATGCAGCTCAGTTTTTTTCCTTGCCAATAACTATTTGAAGACATCAATGTGTGTTTGTGTGTTGTAAGCATCTTTTAAGGGCCAAGTCAATGCTCCAACCTGAACAATATAAACTAGCTGATCATGAGAAGACTGTCAGCGTTGACATCATATCAGCTGCTGTAAATTAACATTGACTCTGATGAGGAAAAAAAAGGGATTCCTTCAGGATTTATATCATTATCAATAGTTTATGATGAATGATAATTAATATTACTGAATAGCTTCAGATCAAGTATTAAATCGGACACAGAGGGGTTGGCAGAAACCGATATTTCACATCTACCAGTACATGTTCATCGTTAACATTGACATATTTTCTGTGACATTTATAAAAATCAGTCTCAGTTGTGTAAAAATGTTTGAGGTTCTTTTTAGTGCTTCATTTAAGAAATTAATGTAACTGCAGTGAGCATTAAAATCCAGAGTTCTGATATTAAACCTTAGTTATTCTAATACATTATGACCAGGGCTTCGATATTGACCGACTGACTGACTGGGGGAATGACACAACCTCTCTAGAGACAGACAAACATCCCATTCTCATGTTACAGTAGCCTAGTGGATAGAAACGTGCAATTTGCGTTTTGAATTGAATACTGTCATTATCAATGTACTCAGAGTGTTTGTCCACTCTCTTGCTTAATCAAGAGCTAGAAATTAATATGTGAACTCAGCTAGTTAATGAGGATGATCCACTTTGTGCAGTCAAGTCTCAGGATTAGTAAGAAGTCATTATTGGATGCTGGGAGATTAAGAATCTTGATGGGGTGAGAGAGGACAGTGTAGATGAAAGGACACTTTTATTATATTCCATCCTTTATAGACTCTTCGAAAGAAAAAAAAAAAAAAAGAAGAAGCTTAAAACCTGAATGTCAGAGGAGTTGCTGCGCTGGACAGTGGTCTCTCAATCATTTAATGATGTGGATGTCAGACCAAAAGATCTCATAAGCTGACTCTCCATTCATTATTGCAAGTTAAGGTGCGTCAATCCTCACCTTCACTTCTCCTCCTGCCACTGCATTCCCTGTTTTCCTCTGATCTTTATCTCCCTGTCATTCCATCAGACAGTAACTCTGCAGACTGTTGAGACTTTAGATAGTTATCTACGGCATTCCTCTAAAATTCCTCTTTGTTACAGAAGTTTATCATTTTCTATCATGTGCTGGCCAAGCTCAACTCCCAGACTGTATTACTAGATGGGTCTTGCAGCTGTTTGGAGAAAAGCCATTAGTTGTTTGCTTTGGCCACCTGATGTGACTTCCAATTTAACTGATTAGAATAATAGAGAAAAACATATTTGAGACAAATGTGTAACTGCTCAACATGCAGAATGCATCAAGCAGATGCAAATGCAACAACTGAACTATTCCCCCTGGAGAAAAAGTCATTTTTAAAGGCTTTCTGCTTGGGTAAACATTTATGCTACATCCTGACATATTTCACCCCTATACTCTCTGCTGATACCCAACCAACAACTGTCCCCGCAGGCTACGTCTGAGTCATGCAACTGTTTCTGTCTGACAGACAAGAAGTGATTATAAGACTGTGACCAGACTCAAAATATTCCCTCTGGATATAATTGGAGTGCTTGAGGGATCCTCTGTTCAACTGCAATGCATCATGCATTTATGCATACATGACACCTGGAGGAGGATGCCCATACAAAACCTAGCTTAGCATAAGAATTCTACCCATTTAAATGATCACCAAACACAATGTGTTCCATTTTCTAAAAGCCTGCTTTACTCTAGCCATCAACTCTGCTTGTAGCACCTGCTACATATCGATTCACTCTGGTAAGCCATTCATACGCCTCAAACAAAGCAAAACCATCTGAATCTGGGTTTTTTGGGGGGTTTTCAAAATTGATATAGTTTCCAACTTTAAGCTGCAACTAGCCTGTTGCAAAGAGGCAGGAAATGATGCACAAATTCCATATGCTCACACAATTTTAGAAAAAGCTGTTTCATTGGGTTCGCCTGACTAAAATGCAACTTTAAGCATGTCAGATGAAAATTGTACTACAAAACAGACCAGCATACCTAGATAATGCGGTTGGAAATTGATTTAATGCTGTTTACCAATGGGTAACTTGTAACTTGCAGCTTGCAGTAAACTTAACTGCTACCTGCCATAGGGGGGCATAATGCCTCTTACTGTTCTGGATTTGAACATAATCCCGTCAATAAATTGGTTACTCCCCTCTTTGTGTATTCTGGGACAACTATTGTAGTCCAGTCACTGCGCATATAAACCCACTGATTGTCAAAGAACCTTTAACATTTTTGGGGGGGAACTCCACGATCAGTACCTTCAAGAAAGCCACGTCCAAAATTGTGTGTTGATATGCTCTTAATGCCACTTTTTGAGTGAAGAGCCGCTGAATTACTTTATCGGTGGAGTTGTTGGGGAAGTGTGGCCAAATTTCTGGTCCTGGAACTGGTACCATCACATTTGGAGTAATGGTACCTGGAAACGGTTCCAAGATTGTAAAATTTAGAGGAAAAAAAAAGACTGTGGTAACATCACGTAACTCACGTGCATCTCCATGTGTGCCAACTCTCCCCATCCTGTCATATTTGTCTGCCACATATATTTGTGCGCAAGCATCATCAACCCCACCAGAGAATGTTCTAAGTTGCTGGTGACATAATTAGCAAAGAACAGTGTAGGGTTCATCCAGAAAAAGCACATATGGTAATTTTCTTGCAAAAGAACTATGAGGAAGTTTACTCATGCTCCCCAACAGCCTAAATGGGGAGTTGAACAGTGCAATCCTTTTCTTTACACAATGTGGAAATCTCATTGTACTGTGCAGCAGTTAGAATCAAGTTTTTGCATTTGGGTATATTATATTCTTCTTTAAGTATAGCAAGTATAATGAATATAATGTAGGATTCAGTAAGAGGATTCGGTCCTTTCGGAAGGAATCGGCAAGGATTCAGAATGGTTAAAATCCGAATGAGTCCCAACCCTAGTCTAGCCTCACTGTTTTCAACCTCAGTAAAAGACCACGTCTTCTCATGGAAGGAACATTAAAAAATGAATCCCCTGGTAATGGATAATGCCCCCGGTTTTGTTGTAGTTACATTTTAAGACAAGATTTTCTGCTGCCTTGACTGTCTTGTATTCATTGACGGTTATCAGTCCAAGCAGAGGAATCTCTACCTTTTGTCAGAAAGTGTGTATTTTCTGAAAGTTAGCAACCAACTGCGATTGGAGACACAGTCCGTGATCTTTTGTTTGTATCAGCATGTGAAGGCCCAGCATATTATATATGTGTCATGTGATATTCATTTTGAGGCATATGAGTATGGAGCAGTATGATGTCATAACTCACTAGCTCTCATTTTGGGTTTAATTCTTTTTTCTCAAGTTTGTATTCTCTGTGGGTGTGAGCTTTGAGAGTGGGGGAGTTAGATCATAGATGTGTTGTATTGTTGTGTTGTAGGGTATTCATTGATGACTGCTTTTCCTAGCATCAGCTAGTCTACATGCTATATACCAACATATACTTCCCCATGACTGAACGTCATATTTAAGGGTGACAAACATATAGGCGACTGAAAATGTCGGCTGAAATGTGTGTGTCACATGGTGAATGTGTGAGACTCAACTCGAGCGCCTTGAATTATTGTAAATGCCAACAGGCGCACACGGTAACGTCGGCCGCTTAATTAATCGATAGCCACTTTAGCGGTCTGTTAGGTTAACATTAAGCTAGCAGCTAATAATCCCTGCCCTGCGTAGTGGATGTTGAGAGTAGGTTACACTGTCTTTGTCACACGGTAGATTTCAAGATTGCAAATCACTCTCACAATTTTTATGCCTATTATTTTGTCATTTTTTTTCCCCCTGTGGTATCAAAAATGGTATCATGTATCGAGGTTTTTCCTTGGTATCTGTATCGAATATTGAAATTCTACTACTGTGACAACTAAAACTGAGACACGTAATAGAAACCCAAACTAACTAAAAATCATCCCTTCCATTATATTAAAATAAAACCTTGTATTTGGATGATGGAATTATTCCTTTATAAAATAAAACAGGAAGTTCTGATGTCACCACTAGAGCTGGAAGCCTTTCTCTTCACTGGTGAAGCAGCATCAAGCAGCGTCTTCAGCCAAAAGCTTACCTCCCTGCTGTCAGCACACAGTCAGCTGATCTGCACATTTAAAACTTTACTGATCCATTTCATCCAGACCTGCTTTATGATCTGTCCTTTCTTGTTTCTCACACCCATGCTGAGTTCGTGTGTGAGGGACCTCAACAGATCCACCTAAAAAATATAATATTAAATTTAATTAGCAGATTCTCATGCTGCATTCCTTTTACCTTGGAACATAAGTGAGGAAAAGCAAAAAACACCCATTGTTGAAGTCTCAGCCGTTTGCAGTACCACTTTATAAAACTCTGCTTCAAATTTCGATATGCAAACATCATGTCTTCAAACAGAAGATGAATAGCATTGTGCTTGTGATGATTTATTGAGACACAGTTTAGAAAATTTTAAAAACATTAAACTAAAGATTTCACAAGAGTATTGATGTATAGAGTAGCCATTTTGAATTGTGATTTGGGGGTTCTGACTTGTGAGTTTAACTTGAATACAAAATTATATGACCAGAAACAACAGAGATGAATTTTTTTGGAAATAAAAGCAATGGACCATTATTACATCTGGCATGGAGGTCAAGTTTTTTTGTCAACCAGCAGAACTCTTAGGCTGGGCAATTCAGAAATAGCAGTTTGCAAAGTAGTTCCAAGTAAATGTTCTGGTATCTGCTTCGTCCAGAGCTTGTGGTTGCACAGCACCGTACAGTGCAGTGGTTGAAAGCTCTGGAGCAAGCCACTAAATTAGAAACAAAACAATGAAAGTTAGTCCACAATGCCACAGAGAGGTGGTGATGCTGGAAAGCAAAAGCAGCAGTCCTCCTTCGCCACAGCAAAATTCAACTCTATGGTTTCATGCAAAAAGAAAATAAATTTGAAGTGAAAAATCATGCTGGCACGAACAGTCACACACACATATAGCAGCAGCCATGACAGGGCTTGTGTAAACAGCTGCACTGATTAAAATAGACTCTGCTCTGGTATTCCTGTATGAGAGGATAACTGACAATGTTTCCTTGTGTGTAGACAAGCGGTTTGTACTGCACCAACTAAAAATTTTTTAGATAATCATCTCTTTCCAGATGTGGATCCACTGCATATTGAAATGTTTGAATGTCTTCTATTGATAAAATCAAAGCTTAGCAGTGAGCACTCTGCATTTTCAATTTCTTTGTCATCTTAACAACTGAGCTGCAGCTCTTTCAATAGTCTTGAAATAGGTGTGTTTTAAGTCATGCTGGTCATTAGGGAATTTTTGTTCACTTATCTGTATCATTTTTACACATTATAGGTTTCTTGGAGAAGAGGAAGAATGTGTGGTTCCATTGTGGAAATGAAACTAAATGTCTCATCTTTGTGTTATATTTGCTCAGTGTTTGCTGTCACATCAGACACCTGAGTGACTTTTGAAACGCTCCCTATGGAAGACGGTGAATTGGAGCATCTTGTTTCATTTTCATCAGACTTGGGATGATATTGCAGACACTGAGGACATTACCTAAGACTTGGGGTCACTCTGGGGTCATGTCGTGCCACCGCTATGTCACACCGCTGCCTGGAATCCCAACTATGTTCCCTGACATAGTCACTACAGAACTTGCATCGTGTTGTTCCCACCAGTCCATTCATGCAAAAAAAGGGGATGAGGACTTTCCCGTCCCACCCCCCATCTCTCATCTCCTTTACAGCTTTCTGTCCCTTCACCACTTGTAATCTCTCTCTCTCATAGACCCCTTTTATCCCTCTTTTCTGCTACTCTTTTGGGGGCCTCGGTAAATGTTTGTGTGAACATCTCATACTCTCTCTCTCTCTCTCTCTCTCTCTCTCTCACACACACACACACACACACACACACAAACTGCACAGAGACACAGCCGCCCCCCCCCCCCTTTTCTTCTCATCGCCGTGGTGAATGGAATTGCATGGCTGTGCAGTTCAATCACTGTCAACTGCAAAGAAAGGGGGTCTCTTGTGCAAAATTTCATGATTCACAATTGATTAAATAGGGGTGTCATTTCATGGCTGAACAGGGAGGTGTGCAGAGATGGGGGGGGTTATTCCTTTGTAAGATATGGCTCAGAAATTGCCCAATGGGCCCCATTCAAATCTGGAGATGTGAAGTTCTGGGGATTATTCACCGAAGAAAATAAGAGGTCGCTATAAGAGAGAGGGGGTAAAGGGACACACGGGTAGCATTGCCAGTATCTCCTCATGGATTGTGAAAGGGCTTTCATGCATCGAGATACAGAACCAGTATCATGTACGTATAGAAGAGGAGGACAGGAAGTGGGTTTAAGAATAAAAAAGTGTGTGGGCATTTACAGGGTCGCATCACTCACTCTATCTTAAAAATGGAGAATGAGTAGTGACAGAAATATTTCAACACTGAAGCAGTAAGGATTGTTTTTAAGTGAAACTAGAAATACCACATTGTAGTTGTATGGCTCCCTTGACATTTGGCCACCCAAATATTTCAGGTGGATCTTGAGTCCCAGCGGACTCAAAATTCCAAATTTGAAGAAATTCCCCCTTGGGGATTTAGAGCTATGATGTTAATGAGAATGGGACAGACAACCCAAAAACATATGCCTCCGACCTGTGGCTGTCTCCAGTGTGAGGTGTTAAACTGGTTTCAGAATTATTTCCAGCTTTGGCACTCACCCATTCTGACCAGATCCAGAAATGTGTTGGCTGATACGTTGATAGCTGTGTTCACATCGCTCGGTGGTCTCACGCATAAGCCACTAACAGAGTTTTTTTTTAAGTTTAACCATTATGACACTTGCTTACACAGACAAAAGCAATACAGGTATAACAAAAGTGGAAAGATTTTAGATTAGTACAGAGTAATATCTTTACTATATATTGTCAAACTGTGTTCATGGGGGATTTTTATCATAGAGAATTGTGACAATCCATCCATCCATTTTCTTCTGCTTATCCTGTTCAGTGTCATGGGGTGGCTGGAGCCTATCCCAGTGGCTTCCGGGCGAGAGGCGGGGTTCACTCTGGACAGGTCACTAGTCCATCGCAGGGCCAACACATAGAGACAGACAACCATTCACACTCCCAGTCACACCTACGGTCAATTTAGAGTATCAATCAGCCTCGTCCCCTCTTGATGTCTTTGGACTGTGGGAGGAAGCCGGAGTACCAGAGAGAACCCACACAGGCACAGGGAGAACATGCAGACTCCACACAGAAAGATCCCGTGCCTGAGCCGGGACTCGAGCCTGGAACCTTCTTGCTGTGAGGCAACAGTGCAAACCACTGCACCACCGTGCCACCCTGAGATGTGACAATAATTTTGATATTTAAATCAGTGCCAAAATGAAATATCAAGCAGTGTTTTCTTTTCTTGCAGTGTCAATATGAACAGTGATCAGTATCATCTGATGTATCATCTAAGCAATTGAGATAAACAATCATCAATAACCCCCCGCCCCCAAAAAAGGCCTATAAATATGTCACTTTTTCCCCCATATCACCTAGAACTAATTCCAGTGTCCCCACAATCACAGACATAATTTGTCACTTACAACTCTGCAACTGTGTCTCTGTCTACAGTAGATTGAGTTGCTTTTACACGGACTGAGCTGGACAACATTCTGCTTCCCCCATTCCATCTTCCTGCCTTTTTTTTAACAGATGGCAGGCAAAAAGTACCAGTGACAAAATCTTCTTAGATATAAAAAAATATCACAGGTAGCTTTTAAGTGTATGTGTGTGTGAGATTTTGTGTGTGTGTGTGTGTGAGATTGTGTGTGTGTGTGTGTTTTAGTAATCCAGCTAAGATTTTGACCTTGTGTGACTCAGTGTGGACTCACTGCAGCCACGTAGGGATGTTCGGGATCTGGTTTCCAGGTTGTTGGTATACACTCCAACAATGATTTGAAGTTGCCTCTAAACCAGGGGTAGGGAACCATGTGCCATGGAGGGCCATGTGTATGCAGGTTTTCCTTCCAAACAAACACTTTAACAGGTGATTCCACTGATTAACACTCTTCTGTGGCCGAAGGTGTGTTTATCAGTGGAATCACCTGTTAAAGTGTTTGGTTGGAAGGAAAACCTGCAGACACACGGCTCTCCATGGCACGACTGCCCACCCCTGCTCTAAACCTTATTTCTCCAAAATCCAGTATAGAGTTCCAGAGGAGACTAATCTTGATATCAACACATTTAGAATATTTTCATATAGTTACATTGTAATATTCAATTCCCAAAACTGAGCAGAATTCAAATTAAATTATGGCAGTTAAGTGACTCATTTACATTTCAAGCATTTATGCTCTTAACCACAGTGACTCATATTCATTGTATTAGATGAATTAGCAAGATTTATGATGCTCAAAACAACCAGTAGTAATGAATGTAATGGTCATGATGGAGTGCTGAATACTAATCTGACTGTTATGATGCCGATTGAACATGAAGTATAATATGATGAATATGATGACCAAAGGCAGAGGCCATGAACAGCAACAAAGTATTTCTCAAGCTGCCTGTAGAGGAGAGCTATTCTTCTTACTTCATCTCATTATACCAAACCAGCCTTTTACTGATACTTTGGTATCGTCTGGCAATAATGTTTAATCCCCCACCATGCTGTCATATTGTCTGGCAATAAATTTTGGTTATTTTGCAAAAAGAGCTTTGATGCGGTTCATAAATCGTGTTGAACATGCTCACAAATCTCTAGTATGCTATCATTTTCTGAAGGGAGACAACTTGAAACAAAAGAACTGAAAATATTCATGTTTCTCCTTTTGTTTATAGACAAGTAATTTATACGTTAGCTTGTAGAAGACAAATACATGTGATTTGATTTCATCAGCACTTTAAATATAGAGAGGTAAATCAGGCTTATGGCATCTGTATACAGTATCCATCCATCCTTTTCTATACCACTTATTCCTTAAGTGTTGCGCGGGGGGGGGGGGGCGACGTGTTGGAGCCCATCCAAGCTGACATTGAGCAAAAGGGGGACGTACACACTGGACGGGTCACAAGTCCATTGCAGGGCCATCAAGAGCAATCAGGGACTCTGTATCTTGCTCAAGGATACTTCGACATGGACACTAGAGGAAGTAAGGATTGAATCAGTGACCCTTCAGTTGCTAAATGGTCATGCTACCTCCAAGCCATGCCGCCCCCTCTATACAGTATCTGAACCTGTAAATGAGGAATCATTTAGTAAGGAAGAGTCTGCTTCAGTTACATTTTTCAGTATATGGTTCTATGCAGGGGCTGCACGGTGGTGCAGTGGTTAGCACTGTGGCCTCACAGCAAGAAGGTTCTGGGTTCGAGTCCCAGCTCGGGCATGGGATCTTTCTGAGTGGAGTCTGCATGTTCTCCCTGTGTCTGCGTGGGTTCTCTCTGGTACTCCAGCTTCCTCCCACAGTCCAAAGACATGCAATTGGGGATGAGGCTGATTGATACTCTAAATTGACCGTAGGTATGAATGTGAGTGTGAATGGTTCTTTGTCTTTGTATGTTGGCCCTGCGATTGACTGGCAACCTGTCCAGGGTGAACCCCGCCTCTCGCCCATTGACGCTGGGAGAGGCTCCAACCCCCCCCCCCCGACCCTTAATGTAGGAATAAGCGGAAGACAGTGGATGGATGGGTTCTATGCAGTTTAACTGAAATGCAGCCTTGCAGCCCATCTGCGTCATCTGACAGTTGTGCATTTCAGTTTATCTGCATGTATATGTTGTCCATAGCTGTTTCTTACTGTAAACAGTATAATATAACTTGCATTCATACAAGTTCCGAGCTTATCTTTGTAGGCAAATGAGACTGATTTGCGGATCTCATAATGTCTTCTTCGCGGGGTTTGCAGCTTTCCAATGGTGTCGCTTCACAACGTTCCCAAGGCAACAGGAGGAAAATGGCTGCTCTTTTGTGAAGTAAACGCAACATTTTTCAACTTTCTGCACAAATATGTGTGATTTTTTTTTTTGCAATGGAAATGCGGGGATTATGAAATTGCAAGCCTCTCATATTTCATGCATTTCGCGTGGAAATCTGCAATTTCAACTTTGAAAAAATGGCCGATTATGTGTTGAATCTGGGCATTGTGTTATGTCTGTCCCTGCCCAGCACAGGATCATATTTATGTCCAGTTTTGTATCGGTTTCTTATTTGAAGGACCCTAAGGCAGAAGTAGTTTTCATTTCACTTTTGCCTTGCAGTGAATCCTCCTCATCTCAAACATCTCTTGATAGTTCGAAGCTCTCTATGACTGGCACACGGAAGTATTTATTTTCATGTAACTCCTCCGCTCTTTCCTGCCGCTCCAGTAATGATCTCTGAATCCATTTAGTTTTTGTCCTCTTGCCTCAGTAAAATCTACACTTGGTCAGTGAAACCATGTAATTACAACACAAAAATATCCTCGAGACAGACAAGGAAATGTAGCAGCAGTTTGAGAAGTCACCTCTGTCCTCTGGTCTAATGAACACCACCATCTGTCTGCTCTGGGATCAATAGGACTCCTTTTGATCTTAAATTATGCAAATGAAGAAATTAAGAGCATTTGTGGCATTCATGAATAGTTTTGTAAATTCCATTTATTTTTAGGAAAGTTCACTTTTGAATTTAGCTGTTTTAACCAGAGCTAAAAGTTGTCAATTTTTTTGTCTGTTAAAGAGAGAGGAGACAACACTTTTTCAATATTGAACTTTCTTTAAGACGTTGCATCTTTTTTTTTTTACAATTTAATTCCGCAAACTGAAAGCTGTTTTCAGTGGCTCTAAGTTTCCAGGTATTTATAACACACATGCACACACACACTCACACAAAGACAAACTCCCCTTTCACCACTTTTTGCTCTGGGGCTGGTAGCAGGGCACACAACAAGAGGCTTCTGTGCATACCAAGCCTCAACTATTCATTCAGAGCTGCTGCTAATCATACATTTGCGCACACACATACACGCTTATGTTACATGTGACCAGCACTCCTCTAGTTTTAGCCTCTTGTAGGCTGGGTTGGAGGGGATTGACTTAGGGAAGTGAGAGAACCAGAAAAGGTAGCAGAAAGGATGTTGCTACATTAGAAGCACGAATACTACAAAGACCTTGTATCATTCATTTTTTATTGATTTGTGTGTGTTGTTAATATAAATTATCTCAGTTCAGTCTACCTTGCCATATGTTGCTCATCATCCTGGAAAATAGCATGACACCTAACATCAATTTAAGAAAGCAGAAACTAGCAGCTGCTGTTGCCCCAAACTCTACAGCTGATCTGTAAGTAAGGCTTCTAAGATGTCACTAAGCATTTACTCCGTCCCCCCTCTACCCAAGCTCGTTTCTCCACAAGGTGTCCTGAGGTGTTCGACCAGCTGTGCTCTAAGTCTGTCAGCATATCAGTCTCTTGTGTCATGCCAGATGCCACAACTTGCTCAGAGAATTGTGTGGGGATTCAGTCCAGGTAATTAATCTAAGGTGGTTAGCCACATGGCAGGCAGGTCATAGCAGGCCGGCATCTTGCCGAGCTGACCCAGCACCCATATGCAGAAGATGGCCTACTTTATTTCTTAATAAACTTTGCTACATGCTCATGAACAGGGTGGTATGGTTGTCTGCATGGCTGCTCACACGCATGCTTGTGTTGACAGAGTACGTACTGCTGGCACACGCGGCAGCTTATCTCAGCTTGGCCCCATAGGAATGATGTCTTTAAAGGAAGCAGGCTGGGAGGGTGGGATGAAACTGATATGTGCTGCTACCTTGCTCTCCCTCACATCTACCATGGGACTGCAAGAAGTAAATGATGGCATTAGGGAGGAGGGGAGGGGGCGGAGCAGATGAACTGGAGCTGGACAGGTGCTGAGAGAGAGATATGTGCTTTTCTCTCAGCCACACAGGAGATTGGGGGAAATGAAGAGAGAGAAAAAGAGAAAAAGGACAGGTGAAATATTTCCCCCTGTGGCAGAGGAAATGAGGGAAAGTCGAAAGCTTAGCTCTGTATTGAGAAATGGACTAAACCATTCCCAGAAGGGGTGCTGAAACACCCAGCCTTTCTCTAAATGTACCGACCAATGATGGATGATATTAACGTTTAGCTCCTCTGCTTTTTCCTCACTCCTCAGCAGTGCTCGGGGAGGGCTTTGTGTGTGTGTGTGTGTGTGTGTGTGTGTGTGTGTGTGTGTCCGTCCATGTGTATGTGTCTGTGTGTGTGCACACACGCATGCGTGTCCACCTCACATGCCTGCTTGGCCTGCGTGACACTCCTAGGGAGTAGAAAACATATCCCCGGTACCAATCAATAGCCGCTCCCAGCTCCCAGTCCCATCTGCTGTCCAACGCAGCCCTATCCCCTATGGTCCCCACTACTATTAATTCTTCGGCCCACAGCTTCCTGCTTAGAGCCCAGTCACTGATATTAAAGAGCAAGTCAGCCACAAAACTGTTTTGCTGGGAGAAGGAGGGAAATGCCAGCACATTCGAAGGACTGTTTATCCAGAGGACTCTCCTCAATGCACATTTCCGCTTCAGGGCCACATATGGAGCTAAGCTCATCTAACTCCATGCCAATTAATTTGTAACAAGTCAACATATAACACCAAACAAAGAAATATTACAATCACAGTACAACAATAAGTTGATTCATTTCCCTGCAGACTAATATAAGGAGCTTTAGATAGTAAGGATTTTTTTTTTCAAATTTAAATTAACTAGCAAATTTGACTGATAAGAACTGATGAGTATGGTCAGTGTTGTAAGTTAAAATAATTCATGCACATTGTGTCAATAATTGAACATGATCAGTTTAATTATTTTGAACCATGCCCTCCAAGTATTTGTAACAAGCAGGTTGTGATAAAAGGTTTTCTAAACATACTGTACTGCTATTTACGTCTGCCGGATATTTACTCACCCAACACAGAATATCCTCCTCTGCTGTGTAAATATAAGTATCGTCTGCAAAAAAAAAAAAAATCCTTTTCTCTTTTATTGACTGTAATTATAGTCAGATGGTACTCAATGGGTAAATTAGTAATTGATAGTGAAAATGATCATTAGTATCAGCCTGTTGTTGGCTGTATAAAGAGCAGTCAGCTTCACTTGGCTTTGCTGTGGAAATGAAATGATTTGTTTGCAACAATGAGTTATGTTGACAATGAGTCCACAGTTTGTGTATGTTTTTTGGATGGCAACCATGTGATAATGAAATACAGAGGACGGTTTTTGAGTTATTATTCATTTGCTGTAAGCAAAGTAGATTTGTTTCAGCAAAATGAGTTGAGGGACATTCAGACACTTTTTTTTAATGTTTTTCTGGAGTATGTTGCTATGGGATTCAAGGTAGCAGGATATACACAGACTTAGTTTACCTCTGCAAACATCCAGTGACTAGCACAGCATGGATTAGCCTTCTAAAGTATTCCCTTTGAAACTCTCAGCAAGTAGGGATTTCTTTTTAGGTGATCAGTGGCCTAAGCAGCTGTTACATGCAGGATTAGCAGGTTCTGCCATTCACACAACATGGTTTGTTTAAAGTGGCAGGGTGAGGAAAGATGCAAGAGAATGGAAAGGTTGTGTCAGACGATGCCGAGGAAACGTGTGACAGAAATTGGTGCGAGAGATGTGAACAGGGGAGCAGATGATGGGAGAAGGGGAGGGACTAAGGAGAAGCGAAAGGATAAGTGCACAGGGGATGGATCTTGATTGTGTGAAGAGAAGTGTGACAGGAAACAGAGACGACAAAGGAACGGGAAAGCGAGGCAAGGTAGAAGCTATAAGGTATCTGTGATTGTAACAATGAGTCCACTGCCGATGAAGCAGCTTAAAAGGAGCTGACAACGAGACTATTGTTCTCGCTCTATTTTTCATCCAGGTTTGTTTCTTGTTTCACTTCTATAATATCTTTCCTCCCCTGTCTCTTGGAGTGTGAACGTGTGTCAGCCAGTCACCCTTGTAATTGTGCTAGTACAAGGTGTTTGCAGAGAGGCAAGGTTGATGGGCTGATAATAGGCCTGGCTTTAGGGGTGGAAAGACATTTCCATGCATAGCAGCTGGCTCACAATAGCATCTCACTCACTTCCCTTGTGTCTCTCACCTCTCTCGCTTACAATCGGTCTCACGTACCTCAATTCTCCCCCACCCCTTTTTGCTTCTCTTTTCTGTGTCTTGTAAATGGAGAAACACATCAGGGATCCCTGTTGTTATGAGCTCTATCTCTCCTCAGCTGCTGTTTGTTGTTCCGCCCCCCTCTACATTTTTCCCCTCCGCCTCTCCCTTGTGTGTCTAGCAAGGTGTGAAACAGTGTGGCAGCCCAGCAGCTTTCTCAGTTTTCTGTTTGATGCATCGCAGCGCATTTCACTGGAACAAGCCAGTGCTTTCTGGGAGCAGAACTCATGTCTCGTGTCAGTGCTCCTTTGCCTTGCACTCCCCCACTTTCACTCATTAAACTTTTTCCTCTTTCTGCACTTGCCAGTGCCCCGCCTTCGCTTTCAGCCCATTCTGCTGGAAAGATAAGGGGAAATGTACGTTCACACAAACACATTATCTCAAATGCAGACACACAGCCCCGACAAGTGCCGCCTTCTCTGTCACACACTTTCTTCTCATTTTCATGAGGCTCCTGTGAAAAAGGAATTGTACACACACACACACACACACACACACACACACACACACACACACACACACGCACACAAACTCACAGTCATATTCTGGCCCTTTATCCCCTCTTGGTAATCTGTTTACGGAGTGCTGGGCCCATTTGAGGAAGAATTTAATTGAAACCGGGGCTAATCTGATGATGGCATGGAGCTGCAGCGCTTTCAGCCCTGCATCACCTCCAGTTAAGTTGCACCTTGTAGTCCTCACACTCAATAACTTGCTGCTTCATTTCATGCCTCACGGTTCAATGCGGTCCTGTCCATTCATACATGCCACATTGATTGTTAATCCGACATATGATATGCAGCTCACTCACACAATTCTCATCTTTTTTCTTGTCTGTGTCCTTCTCTCCTCTCTCCCTCATCTTTTCCCCTCTGTTCCTACAGGATGGATATTATTCCCACCGGCCAAAGGAGAAAAGTAGAGTGGACAGCAACAATGAGAACTCAGTACCGAAAGACTTTGAAAACATAGACAATAGTAACTTTGGTGCACGCTCTCAGCCTCATCGCCAGACTGTTGGTGCTACCAGCAGCAAACAGCAGCGGGAGCATCTGCAGGAGAGGGCTCACGCCCAGCAGCAGGCCTGGCGGGACAACCCCCCTAGTCTGGGCCGCAGCTCAAACGAAGTGCTACCTGTAGGTCATCAGCTGCTTGCAACCAGCAACAACTCCCACCTAGGTGGGCAAGATGTTGCAGGAGGGTCACGGCAGCACTACCGTGCCTCACCACAGACCCAGCAGGCCCAGTCACAGCACAGACATCAGCACCCCCACAGGAAACAGGCAACTGCAGCGCCACTGGAGGTGACCTATGACCAGCCACCGAAGTGCGAGATCAGTGGGAAGGAAGCCATTTCGGCTCTGTCAAGAGCCAAGAGCAAGGAGTGCCGGCAACAGATTGCAGAGGTGTACTGCAGACACAGGGAGGGTCAGTTAATGCCTGAGAAGGTCACTCGCTACTGCCCCCTTGAGGGTGAGTCATGAGCATTTTATTAAATGGGTATGTGTGTGAAGTGAGTGTAGATGCTTTATATTCTGTGCAATCATTCACTTGATGAATGAATCAATATCTATCAGGCTTCCCACTGTCATTTAAGACTGTTGTGTTATTTCAATTATGATTGCATGTTTTCAGACAATGTCTGATGCTTTCATTGTTTTGTTTGAGCACCCATATGCACAGTTTGGCAGAGACAGAAAAAACCTTAGAAGCAGTGCTGATGCAATGTCCTTTCCAGGGTTTGATTGACGTCTAATTTTTTTCATATTATATGCTTCTACTATGCTGTTCAAGCTTTTTTTTCAGAAAGAAAAGAAAAGTAATATCTGTTAAGCTAAGGACAATGAGTCTCGTCAGACCATGCTTTCCTTTTTGTGGTTAAATATTTCCTGTAATTGCAATTCTTGTAAAAGCCAAGAAATGTCTTTTTTGCTGATGGGTAATTGAATAAGTAAATTGTTGGAGAAAATGAGGATACTGCTTGTATTCTCTTGAAATTGGTTTCCAATTTTCATTTGTATTGTCACACTGGCCACAGAACACAGGTCCTCCTTTTCTTTTTTCAAAGAATGTATGTACATCTGCAGTCTGGCTGTGGATTCTGCCAAGAAAATATGTTGGTTGCAACAGAAGGGAAGTAAATTAAAGAAAACAAACAACATAAATTGTTTTAGTAAGGTGTTGGGCCACAGACTGAACAGCTAAGAGTCTGGACATACTGGAGGGATGAACACCTTTCTTCCCAGTGATCCTTTAACAAAAAATATTTGATGATTTTGGTGGAGGGAAATGTTAAACATTTTGGTATAAACTATCCCAGAGGTTTTCATTTGGCCTTAACTTGTGGTAAACATCATTTTCATACTCATCAAACCATCCATAGAACCTCTTGTGTCTTTTGAATTCAAGATACCTCTTCCAGATGATAAAGGTGGTCTCAGAATAACTTTGTATTGATTTTCAGTGATGCTTCTTTCCATTGGTCAGTGTTTTTGGATAAATGACATGACACACGTTGCTTTTGCAAGGTAATTTTGCCCTCCCCACATTGCACAATCAATAGTGCCAAAAACATTCCTTAATGCCAGATATTTTTTTTGTCTCTGCTTGGAAGTAGCCTACTTATTTTGAACTTACATGCCAAGGCCAAAGAAAGTGAGCTGTCATTCTTCCTTTTGTGTTCATATGGCAGTTGGCATCTGACATATTGTTCCATTACTGCCATCTTCTGCTCCAAAGAGCAGCTCTCATCATGACAGACCTCCTCATTTCAGGGCAATCATTAATTCCATCTTTAAATGTTCTTTAAGTCCTAAGAACCCAGAAATAAATTAACGTTGCTGAATGTCCTGTTCCTTTGTCTTAAAGTCAAAAGGTTGCTTTTGTTCTCTTTGTTTTTGTTGTTGTTTTTTGTCAAATGCCTAAAAAAGTTTAATATATATATTTCAATGTATTTTTCAACAGCATAAAAGGGGGTTTCTTATGAGAAGATGATCTAATGTACTTAATTTGTCAGTCTCATGAACTTTTGTTAACGATAAAGCTTATTTTCTGAAATAATCCAAATACTAGTGTAAAAGTTTCACTGGCATTTGGTGATGCTTACATCCATGCTTATATCCAGATTGAGACATGTCACCCCAGCAGCACTCTATAATGTTCATGTTTATTTGGATAGAGGGCAAGACAGTGAGATCAATGTGGTCACTCAGAGCTATGTGCTTAGAGCTGCCCACTTGGGTTGCCAAAGACATATTGGTTTGAATAGATCAACAGCATATCTGAGTGCTATGTGTTCTGTCACAATGACCTCCCTCATGCCATGTGTGATTAGATGCTGATTGCCTTATAATGCAGTACACTGTTGTGGAAGCATCTATATTTCTTAGATTTCTGCACTTTTGCTTCTAAGTTTTTCCTCTGAGTAACATGAATCAGCAACTGTGTGTAAGTGTACAGCACATACATGGGTTTACACATGTAATAGGAGTGGGCGGAATTCAGCATGGACAGCAGGGGAGGAGGCACAAACTTAGAAGCACATTATGCTTCTTCAGCCATCTAGCCAACCTTTCAGGCCATCATGTTATTAGAAGTCAAGGAGGCAATGACTTTGCAACTTTCATACATTCCCAAGAGTAGAGGTATCGTTTGTCAGTGTCTATAAGCTCCACATCACACAGCAAATCACAACCCCACTCAAACTGACAGTATGATCAAAAGAGACAAAGAAATTGAAAAGGGCTTTCCCCTGGTGGCTAGGCTGTAACAACACGACAGCTAAATTAAATCACTTTTCTGTCTTACTCTCCTGCCAGCCTGCTGCCTGCCAATGTGTTATCTTGCTCTCTCCCCCTCCTCTGCTCTCATCCCAATTCAAGTCCTAACCTTGTTAGCAGAAAATTGTCCAATTTGATTTGATCAGTATTCTGTCCTTGCGGCCTTGGCTATATTAGCAATTGTGTTAGCGCTGATATTAGCATTATTGAATACACATTGAGGAACATGTTCAGTCGCTTTGCCTACCGTATGCTAACCTGGCTAATGATGATATGTTTGGGTTGTGACACTACTGTAGGGGTACAAGCTGGTCTTGTTTAGCCCATGTAAAACACTTTGTACAATTCAAAATAAAAAAGCTAGAATGAATATTTTAATGCACACCAATGTGTAATCTGGAAGGATTTGCTCATAGAATTATCAACTGAATTAGCTTCACTGAACTAGACTTGTTTCTGGCCCACAAATGGTAGCATTGTTTTAGTTCACTCTCATAGCTCACTCTGAGAAATAACAGCTCTAAAAACCTGACTGTACACTAACTGACTTGCTGGTGAACTAATTAGCACACTAAAGAGCCAAATACTTCCCCCAGGAGTTGGTGTAGCTCTAACTAGCACTGAAAGGAGAGTAAATATTAGTGAGACAATAATTTTCCTCTGTGTCTTTTGGATGTGCAAATAGGCAGGTGTTTGTTTATGAGGTTACACCTCAAATTGAACGATAGACATTTGTACTGCCCCCAGTGACAAGGAAAATCAATTATTACATGTTTAAAAAGTGCCACGCACATTTCCTAAAGTGAGGAAATGAGATTTGGGATTGTACGCATAAAAACACCTCAATGATTTATATGCCAGCAAACCTGGCTTTGTGGATGCTTTCAAAGAGCAGACCTCATCCCCGAGACATTTTCAAATGGAATTTGTTACAAGCCCTTTGGGATATAGCTTGGCTCTTGTTCTAACTTCTGATATGAGCAGTTAAGATGGAGGGTGGGTAAGGCTGGAAGTTACACAGGATGATGGAGGAAGAGAGAGAGGTGATAACAGATGAAGCAGAGGTAGTTTAAAAGATTGATGGTGACAGGAAGGATGATGAAGACTGCTCATTGAAGAGTGATGAGTTCAACAAGGGGGCTTCTATTTTTTTCTTTGCAACCAGGCCTGCGGTCCCTTTAGGTGCAGAGACTGTTCAAAAATACAGTGTTGCTCTTCTGCAAATACAACATATGCTCAACAAAACTGACAATAAATTGAAGCTCACACACACACACACACACGCACACACACACACACACACACACACACACACACACAGTGCTCATTAGTTCAGCTAGCTAGTATAGCACAGACTCTCAAAGTGCTTTGTGAGGCAACTGGCCAATTATCCATGTGCAAAGAAAACCAGTGAACCTTCTTAGCTGGCCACCAATTACTGCTCAGTGTGATAGAGCCCCCAACACCCCCCTGCCCGAGCTCCCTCGGATAGAAATCAAGAAATAAGTATGAATGACTGACAACAAGCACAGCCAAGTGGAGTCAAGGGAGCCTGTCATTAACCTCAGCCAACTTTAAACAAAGCCATGCTGAACACCTGCGTTTAAATGTGAATGAATGAAGTCGTTTAGGAGGGACAGGGGCTTCTTAGCCCATCCTTGTCACTTTGGTCACTTGCCATTTAATGTGAGTAATTACAGGGCCTTAGGGCCAGACATAGAGGGGCGTTAGGGGGAGCGTTTTTAAGAAATGTAACCTCAGGGGAATAAAGTGTTCCCTCAGCCCCCTCTTCTTCAGCACAGACGGGCTCTTGGGAGCTGAAGTCCCAAATTACAGTCATTAATCTCCTTAAGGCATGTTTTGTGAACAAACATGTCTCATAAGCTGCTTGTGCACATTTGTCATAATAACTTAAGATCCAAATGAAAACAATGTCACAGTGTAGGACTGCCTCAGTGAAGGTTTGTCCATGTCGGAAGTGTTTGTTGATGGTTAAGGGTGGTACAAAGCCACACAATAGAGTTGTGTGAGGTCTCCAATGGCTCTCTAGAGATGATTGGAATTGTTTAATTTGATAGTGGCTTGGCAGGCCACAACTGGGGAGGTGTTTGTGTGCATGCTTTTTGTTGTCATTTGTGTGAAATCCAAAGCATCTTGTGGGAATTGTGCCTGAGAGGAACGATTGCACATTGTCAAATTGTGCTCCACCCTGAAAGCCACAGAGGAATCACTTATAGGATTTCTGTCCCTGTAAGGACAGCATTTTCACTGTATGTGGTGTCTGGTTGAAATTGTCGAAGTTCCAATTCAATCACATAACAGAAAAGATGAGTGAGTCATGTTTTTTCTGTTTTGTTTTTTTTGTACCACAGCAGCTGCTAAATGAGCCGACTGTCTTTTTTGTTATATTTTATTCATTTATTTATTGATATCTCATGCGTAGCATAGCTTCTTTTTCTCAGAGCATAATCCTGACCAATTTGGCCCCCTGAAAATGGCTGTTTGGGATGTTTTTCATGACATTGTGGAAAGCAACCTAATTGTGCTTGTTGCATTCGATGTTGTTTAGTGTAGAAATGGTTGGATTAATGTCTGATATTTTCACAAAGGGAGCTTCTTGATTTATAAAGTGCAATTTTCAGTTCACGCACAGACTGAAATACACTGTTGAAGGCATCCATCTATTATTGATAATAAACTCACATTGCTACTTATTTACCTAACTTTTTGTTAACCATTTCTACCTGTAGGATAACATTTAATTTAAGACATATATTCACTTACATGAATATTATCATTGTTATCTTTTTACCCACGCAGGTAAAGCTAATGCTAATATCCAGTGGGATGAAGACTCTGCTGAGAGCTTCCCTCCAAATCCAGTGAGAATAGCGTTCGTCTTGGTGGTCCATGGACGAGCCTCTCGCCAGTTTCAACGCCTCTTCAAAACCATCTACCATACCTCCCACTACTACTACATACATGTCGATCAGGTGAGCCACAAACAGCCTAAGAACATAGAAACTTTTACAAGAGACTAAAAGATTCTGTCTACAGATGTGTATTTAATGTGTAACAATATTCGGCTAAACATGTGGCATGATACAATATGTACAAGAGGATCAAACTACATCCATGTTCTGCCATAATTATGGCTAAAATTTGACAATTTATCATATATATATATATATATATATATATATATATATATATATATATATATATATATATATATATATATATATACAGTACATATATATATATATATATAATATTTGAGGTAAATGATCACATCTGTAGTCTCCTGGTGCCTAAGGAAGCTTAAAATGTAAAACAATGTTTTGTATAACTATGGTGGTGGTAACCTCTGGTGCTACTATGGCAAGTGACTGTCATGGTCTTTTCTAAAAATGAAAAACTTCCACAGAATGTGAGGCCTTTTTCCATAAAAGCACAGTGTGTCAGTTTATTAGACAGCTGCTCATCTCACTCTCACTAACATTAGCAGGGTTTTCTTCTAGATGCATCTTATAGATTTTATTTGTCCTAACACATTTTCCTCTCTCGCTTGCCCGCCCACCCCCACCCTCCTCACATTATGTTTCTGCTGCTCTGCATCACACAGTGTAACACCTTAGTTGATGTCCCTGATAAAAATGGAGAGAATCTTTACATTTACAAATGAGATTGTATTGAGGTATGAATCTAGAGCTTGGGTTTATGATGATTAATGGAGCAGATTAATCTTTCACAGTAACACAGAATGGAAAAGTGCACTTTTTATAGCTGTTCATGGAAGTCTCAAGGGAAAATTGAGAGGAGATGTATAAAGAGAGACGGATAAGGTGTTATCTTCTTGATGATGCCCATGATTGGTAGAAACATCCTGAAACAATAAAAACATCATTTTAAGCACCAATTCTGTATTATATTGAAAACAACTGTTTTCTCTTCTTCCACTATAAAGATACATA
The DNA here is from genome assembly GCF_037954235.1 of Aulostomus chinensis. Taxonomy (NCBI): domain Eukaryota; kingdom Metazoa; phylum Chordata; class Actinopteri; order Syngnathiformes; family Aulostomidae; genus Aulostomus; species Aulostomus chinensis. The sequence continues at coordinate 9,899,402 of NC_141327.1, read as the reverse complement.
ATCTCTTTTTGGTTACTTATTTATTCGATGATCGCTAAACTTTAAAATCCTCATTAATATAAATTGGTGTTTCCATGATTCCATTCAGTTGTGTTCTTGAATTAATAATTGCATTGAAGGGATGGTTGCCAAACACCACAATTAGAGGAGGGGGACACTGTTGTGCATCAAGTGCAGGTGTAGTAAAATGAAAAAACCCAGTGTCTGGGAGAGTGTGTGGACATGCTGTGTTTATGTTGCCTGTAGTTGGAACAATGTGAAATCATAGTGGCACCTGTTCACACACATGCCCATGCACAATAAGCAAGTCCTTTTTAATCCAGTGTTTTATCAGTAAGAGCCTGTTTAAAATACCGTTAATGTTCCTTGATCAAAATAACATAACATAAAGATAATCAAATTTATATTGTGGGACCTTTATAGAACATGGTTTTCAGGGCTAGAACCAAGAATTCTAGGGGGAATTTCCCTCGTTGTCTTTCATTTTTGTACAATCCATCACTTAACAAGCTGATTATTTTCAATCTGTTTCAGCGCTCCAACTACCTCCACAGGCAGGTGCAGGCCGTGGCTGCTCAGTACCCCAATGTGAGGGTAACGCCATGGCGTATGGCCACCATCTGGGGCGGTGCCAGTCTACTGACCATGTATCTCCGCAGTATGGCTGACCTGCTGGCCATGAGGGACTGGCGCTGGGATTTCTTCATCAACCTCAGTGCGGCAGACTACCCCATCAGGTAAAAAGACTTGCAGGGAATTCAAAAGAATGTACAAGAACTGACCTGTAAGGAAACATTCAGTATTGGTGTAAAATCTCTCATGATATGGTTTTCACTTTAAGAAGGCTGGAACCCGTCATGTCGAACAGTAACAGACCTCTCAGCCAATATGGAGGAAATTCAATACACACCAGTCCGGGCTCCTGTGGTTAACAGTGATCTTTAAATAAAGAGTCGCTCACTCCAAACCAAACAGATCAATGAAGTAGAACGTCTGCCTTTCTCAAAAACTATTCCCTCACCTTCTCTTCTCTCCAGGCCCATGTTTTCTTGCTTGCACTTCATTGAATGGGTTACTTGGTGAACTGATTACAATTTAATTGCCAAGGGTCAATAACTATTGACTTTTGAGTCCTGCTGTGTACCGTATGATCCGAAAGTCATCTCTTCACTCGAAAACATCCCTTTTAGGAGGCTTTAAAAGGTAATTAAAAGCCACAAAGTCTATGCAGAGTGGACATGAAGTCATGGAAATTGGCTTATGGAGGAAGAATGTCTCGACTAGTTCTTTTTTTTATGTTTATAGTCCTTCTGGGAGTTAAGGGTCTGCTGGGTTTTTGATGTAGCGCTGCAGCAGCCAATTAAAATCCTCCTATTAAGGAGAGAGTTATCTCTTCCGCACAGCCAGATGTCCACCAGTTGAGTTTAGACAAGCTGTAATGGTGGGCAAAAAGAAGCTAGATTTGGTTGTGTCCACAGCTGGAGCCAAGATGAGGAGGCAAATGTGGATTTTGTTCATATACAGATTCAGTCTTGTTGTGTTTAGCTGTTTCCACCATATCGATGAATACTGCTGTCTGTCTGTGTGTGTTACTGTGCTGGTGTGTACATGTCTGTGTTTATGTCTTGCAGTCTGCAAAATTCACAGCCGATGCCCAGCACCTGTTTTTGTACACGTGTGAATGTTTGTCTTGCTAGTAGGCCTGCTGGGCTGTCTGACCATCCTTCAGTGCATATCTAAATGTATTTGCTAGCGTTCATGCCTCTTCATTTGCATGAAGGTGAGAGTATTGAGAAAGGGCTGACAATGGTGGTTTTAAGACCCATCTGTTGGGAAATGAAACAATTGATGGAGCAAAATACAAAGCCGAGAGGCAGAAATGACAGGGAGAAGCGAGGGAGCAAGAATAAGGAGTGAGGAAGGGGAAATGGAACTGCATGTTTTCTTTGGATCCATGCAAAATGGAAATATGTAAATTATACCCTTATATCTTTGCTTAGCAAGTGCATTTGCAACCACAGCTTGGATTTGACGAAGTTGAACTTGCAAATATGGTCTTTCTAAGTGCTGTCCTGGGTTAGTGCCCCATTCATGTTTGAGTGTCCTCAAGCCTGTGAACATTCCACACTCTGATCAATTGAGGAAATTAGGGCAAAAATAAACAAATTAATACCTGATTATGGCTACAGTATTAAAAGTCTTTTTTCTGGAATAATAGTGGAATATTTAGTACATGTACACATCCACTCAAGAAACGAGTGCAATGAGTGCAGGTGGTGATGATTGTTGGATCTTAATTATGGCATTTTTTAGCCTGACCTCTAATAAAAATATGTAATCCAACATAATAACTATCAATATTTTCTGGAATTCACAAGCTTGTTGTGACTGTATGCATTTTAAAGCTGTACCACCCAAAAGAAGTTAGAATGCATTTGGTCACAGAGTGGCACTGGCTTGTCCGCTGGGACTGTACTGGTGGGTGCGGTCAGGAATGCGGGGGGCTCCCCTGCCCTGCCCTGCCCTGAGTATTGCTGTGTTATCAGTAAGACTGGAGACAAGCATTATTTCCCCTCTAATTCCCTGATAATGTCTGTCCTGCCGCATGGCTGCCTCTCAAAGGCAAACCCAGAGCCCCTCACACCAGCGAGGGGGTTGTGTGTCCAAGGGGAGTTATACTGTGTGTGTGTGTGTGTGTGTGTGTGTGTGTGTGTGTGTGTGTGTGTGTGTGTGTGTGTGTGTGTGTGCCCAGAGAGGCCAGAGGATGAGTTACACGCTTGCTTTGTCAGAGAGTATGACCCTCTTTCCCAGCTTTTATCTACACAGTATCCTTGTTTTTCTCTCCTTTTTTCCTTTAAAACCTCTTCCATAGACTTTACAGCAGTTTTCCATGAGTTTGAGCTTTGCAAGACAATAACAAGCTGCAGGCCTCTCACCTTCTAATATCTTCCACTTTATGTCTCTGATGCAAGTGCTGCAGCTAATAGCTAAACAGCTTTGCCTGGGAAATGATGGGTGCCATTTCCTGCTATGAAACAGAGTTTTAGTGAAGAAAAAAAAAAAAAACCTGTGGTAGGTTAGGTTAATGGCTCTTGACCGAGGTGCTAGCAGAAGATCTCTATGGAGCCTGAGTGCTTGTCACTGCTCAATAGAGAAAGGGTTAAATGAAGAGGATGAGTTTCATTGTACATATGACAAAGAAAGACTTATTTTTCCATCAATCTGTTCGAAATCTTACTTCAAAATGCTACTGACATTAATAAATATTTCGTACGTTTTTATGTCAGAGATGATAAATATTTGATCCAGTTGAAAGGATGCTTATGACACACACTGCAGTTATATGTTCATAACTTTTAATCCATGGCATTTAATTCTTTTCCTCTGAAATCATAAATTGAAAAAAGGTCAAGGATGATGATATGATACAGAAAAGTTGAGCATTTTTGAGGGTGTAGACTAGACTACTGTGTGTGTGTGTGTGTGTGTGTGTGTGTGTGTGTGTGTGTGTGTGTGTGTGTGTGTGTGTGAAAAGCACAGAGAAACAGAGCAGCCATTGGGTTGACAGTAAGCAAACTAGACCAAGTGGATGGGGTGACCACTCAGGTGGCAAAGCTGGAGCTTGACATAAATTCCCCTTGTTCTGTGTGTTTGTGTGTGTGTGTGTGTGTGTGTGTGTGTGTGTGTGTGTGTGTGTGTGTGTGTGTGTGTGTGTGTGTGTTTGTGTGTGTGTGTGTGTGTATGTGTGTGGGCGGGCTGGCAAGGAGTGGAGACAGAAGACTGCATGTGTCTGTACAGCATATCATCAGTTAGGCTTTATGGCTCAGGACCTCCTTAGATAAGCCCCCCAGGCTGTGAAATTGCTCCTTGAAGAGAAAATGACATTAATATGCACTTGTCCCTCCCCCCCTGATCCTTGAGTTTTGTTTTTTTTTACCACAGCCTCGCTGCTCTTTTAGAAAGGCAAACCAAACCATCATGAAAGGCTCAACCACCAATGAAATGTTGGAGCCACTGACTGAGGCACAGCCTCCCGAGCAAAGCTTTTAGCCTGTCTGACTTGTGTTTGAGAAAGGAGACTGCACCACAGTGTCCAAGCAGCAGGACGCCATTCATCAAAATCATGGATAGCACAATCTTATGTATAATCCTAAATACTTTTATGGAGTAATACTGACAGTAGCTAAGGTCATTAGTTTGTGACATAAAGCCGCTGAAAAGTTCACATCTTCAGTATTTCTCAGCAACTTTAAACACCACTTTGACTCAAATGTCTGTTTTACATCTTGCTTCTTGAGTTCAGTGTTTGAGAGTGATGTAGTATATGCATTATATTGCAAGCACAAGCATGATTTGTCGTTAACTAGGGTTCACACAAGTTTGAAGTTGAACGTGTCACCTTCAGAATACATGCACTGAGAACGGTGGTGCTACCAATTCAGATTTCATTCCATAGCTCGCACTGGACATGTTAGTAATCCAAACACTCAAATGAATGGCCCTGTAATACATTTACCCTGATGCATTTCTAATTGTTTTGCTTTTCTAATAAGGACTGCTGTGTGGTTTACTACAGTTTCATGATGTAACCTTAAACACAATGCCAACGATAACAATCATGCTGTCATTCAAGAATTTTTTTTTTTTTTTTCCCCAGTCTGGGTATTGGCAGATGTGAAAATGTGAATTAGTGCATCTTTAAATCCAACACCATCTAATATTTCAAGCTGTATATTATTTAAGACTTACATTTTTTTTCTGATTATGAAAATATTTTTTCTGAGCCTTTTAAGGTTTCATGCATAATTACAATCATAATGTTAAAATATTTGTATTTATTTTCACCTTTATTGAACAGCAGTATTCAGTACTTTAAGAAACACAATATTTTAGGGCATTTCAAAGTGAAATACCTACCTCAATACAAGTTACCACTTCATGAGCAAAAGTATTACACTTAAAAACAAGACAAATATCAAATAAAAAATGTTTTAAACTTAGGGAACTCAATGTCAAAATAGTTGCCCGACATACTGTCGTACTTCTGGGTGAAGACTGTTCAAGTCTATCTCCTCCACCCATCATTTGTTTAATGGAGGTGTAGCTCTCTTTTGCCTATGGAGTATCAGATGTTGAGCAGGAGACAGGGCTACTCAGGTCTCAACTTACCTGACGCAGGATAGATATGACCCAGGGAAATGTCTCCAGAACCTTCAAATGTGCCAAATCCTGTCTTATGCATGTTGATGATGACATATTGATGATGAGTGTCCTGCCAGTTTACATCTGATGTTGTAATTCCCACATGACACCAAGCATGAATCCCTTTCCCTCCCCGTGAAGTCCATATGTTTCCCACTCCAGCGTAAAACATCTTATTCCATTTCAGGACCAATAACCAGCTGGTGGCCTTCCTGTCCAAATACAGAGACATGAACTTCATCAAATCCCATGGCAGGGACAATGCCAGGTGAGATTCAAATGTTCAAACTTCATTTTAATCTCACTAAAACACACCAACCTATCTGCTTCTCTCTGGCTCGAGCACTCTGTTTTTCTCTCAAACTCACAAACACACACACAGCAGTACCTTAGCACACACAGCGCACTCCTGCCAGCACGGTATGGTCACTGAATCATAATACAATTAGCTCCCATCTGCAGCCTCATTAATTAACCTTCTTGGTAGGGTGAGCTAGCGAGGTAGCTTCCAGAACACCCGCCCTTGCTGCGGCCACCCTGCCGCCCTCTGCTTTATGCCCCATCACACCCTGATAGCAAACCAGTCAGTACCTGCCACCATGGGCAAAAATACCCATAAACACAGGGGAAAAAAAGTCCTGTATGGGCACGTGACTCAGCATGACTCAGCAGAACCTTTGTGTGTTTTCAGCCACAGTATTTTGGTCAGTGTTTTATGAGAGTGAAGCTTTTCAAAATGTAATTCTGTATTTTGCAATCTTGTTACTTATATTCTATGGCTGACACAACATCCTGAAATACTTGGCCCTTTTACTTCCATTAGTCATGAAAAATGCATGAGTTTATTTCTTAAAAGGCACATATGGATGTATATGTGTATCAGCCCCAAGGTCAAGATGGCAACGGTCTTTGAAAAGGAAAAAAATATGGTTGAACTGAACCTGACTCCCTCCATCTAACACCCGATACAGTCACAAGAGCAACACCATCTATTATGTATGCAGGGTGAAGCTGCTGATATAAGTATGTCTTGACAAGTGAACAACAGATTTGGCATGACATTTACAAACAAATGATTGAAGGTTTTTCATTGTTAGTATTGATAACATTGTTTAAAAGATTCTTTGTCTTATTCAGTAGTTGTCTCGCAGCCCTGGATTTGTTTTTTTAAATTTTCTGTAGTTTTGACTAGATCTGTTTGGATGCTGATATTGTCATTCTTGAATATTCATATTCTTTTCCATGCTCTAAAATATGTTTTCCCATTGCAATAATACAGTTATTACTTTATAAAAGAACTCGAAGAAGGGATTGGGAGAAACTACAGAGTAACTTTAAAGCCCCTTTCACACTGCACAAAAACCGCAGATGAACACGGGTGTTTGGGCACTCTGAAAGTGTCGACTCGGCATTTCAACCTGCGTCCACCGACTCTCAAGCTACCTGGTTGTTTAGCAGCTCGCCTCGGCTCTGCTTGGCTCACCTGCAGTGTGAAAAAGGCAACCTGCGTTGTCTCAGGTTTCGCGCAATATGACCCATTGACATAGATCTACTTTCCTGTCGCATTCTGATTTTGTCACTGTGCTGCCTGTCAGGCTGTCATTGTGGAAGCTCCTATAAAGAAATACAATTTTTAAAAAATTGGTCTGGGCTGTGCTGCGAAAGTTTTGGCTTCTGCCATAAGATCAGTCTTCCTGTTGATGTCCCTGAGGCTCTATTTCACTCCTTTTTTCTCCCAAACAATTTACATGTGTATGAACTTACGTGAATTAATCTATGTAATGCTTGGGAACTCCCACCAATCGGGGAGCAAGCGCGACCGTGTTTATAAACAACTTGAGTAGCGATCTTGCACATCTTTTTTATTGATCGTGGCAGCACACTGTCAAGATCGTGAAGTCTGCGAGCTGCTCATCATCCTCTGAAGAAGAGATCCGGCAGCAGATTTCTGGAACCGTACGGGACACGGTGACTTATGGGAACATCACCGTTCAACTCAACGACGTCCGTGCTGTCGTTTGTTTACCTATCAGTGGTCTGGCGCACTTTTATGTGTAATGATGACGTTGTCAGCATGATGACGTACGAGAGAGAAAAACACAGTCACGCAGTCCTCACAGCGGGAGCTCAGACCTGCGTCTGCTGGAAGCTTGAATGTGCCCTAATGCCGAGCAACTGCGGGTACAAAAACCCGCTGTGACACACGTGTTTCAGTGTGAAAGGGGTACAAGACTACAAGCAACATTGCAGAGTGATTTTTTTATGTAAATGGTATTTTTGAAATTCATTTGGATGCTTGTGGCATTGAATTTGTATTATTATTAACTAATCAGTTCATTAATCAGTCCTGGTAAATTCACAAAAATAATGAGCCACAGTTATCGCCATCATATTCAGTAGCTAGTGCTAAGTGTAACTTTTTTGGTCACCAGGTTTATCCGTAAGCAAGGTCTGGATCGTTTATTCTATGAGTGTGACACCCACATGTGGAGGCTCGGTGACCGTAAAATTCCAGAAGGCATCTCTGTAGACGGTGGGTCCGACTGGTTCCTTCTCAACCGCTTGTTCGTGGAATATGTCATAAACTCCAAGGACGATCTGGTCACCAACATGAAGCGCTTCTACACTTACACGCTGCTGCCTGCCGAGGTAACACAGACGGACAACACTTTCACATGTTCAGGCTTTTCTTAACATTTCACTGACAGGGAATAACAATTTTCTATTTGGACTACATCACTCTTAAAGACTGTATAAGCTGCCTGTTTTCAGCTGTGGTGATTTTCTAGGAAAAGAAGGACTTGGAGACTGAACAAGGCAGAAACTGAATGATCTCTGTGGATTAAATTGGATGTTTATCATAAGGTTCTGTGAATCTCCATCTCTGCTGCTCCTCTACTCCCAATGTGAATTGGATGGTGTAAAAAATGAAAAGGCATACCAAATTCTAATTTTGTCTGTGCCCCCCCTTCCCCTTCTCTATCCATCTCTGTCTCTGTTTTCTGAATTCCCAGTCGTTCTTCCACACTGTGCTGGAGAACAGTGCCCACTGTGAAAGCATGGTGGATAACAACCTGCGCATCACCAACTGGAACCGTAAACTGGGTTGTAAGTGCCAGTATAAGCACATTGTCGACTGGTGTGGATGTTCCCCAAATGACTTCAAGCCTGCAGACTTCCACCGCTTCCAGGTAAGAGTAACTCATGACAGCAGTGTAAATACACATCAGTGAACAAGAGACAAACTGACAGTAAAAGAGATCTTTGATCTCTTCTTACACTTGAGTGTAAGGACTTTGTGTACATTCAGAGAGCTTGAGTAAAGTTGTGGACAGGGCACATAATCATGTGACCTACAACATAGGTGAACGTTTATTCAATATACATACGATACATTGTATTGAGTTTCTTCAAGGACTTTGAACAGCTTAAAAGGAATAACTAGTTGTAGGGTTTGTGCTCACAAAAGTTGAACAACAGTTGCATTTACTAAAATAACTAGCATGCCAGCAAGAGAGCCGAGATGGGAGGGAAATGGGCATGTGGAGATAGAAATGTAGGAGTAAATTTTATGTTACAAGGCTGCCTGGCAAGAGACATTACAGACTGCATTGATGCAACATGTAATTACATTTTCAAGACACTGAACATTAGACTGCACCATGCGGTACAGTGTTTGGTATGCAGCAAAGTGTACCTGGCTATTGGTTATAGCATCAATTTGGTGCATAACTGTAAATCAAGCTTATGCCACAGGACACAGTAGAAGGATTTAATATGCTTGTGCTCCATCATCCATTCTCATGATTAAAGAAATCATATTTTCTCAGTGACATTTTATTGTTTAAAAGGATTTATTCAATTAAATTGTATTCAGGTTAATATTTAGCAGGGATTCAATTATAGCAAACGTTGCCAAAATGAAGACAAAAAGAAGCTTTATTTATTTCTTCGTTGAAGTATACTGTTGCAGGATGAGATTCATCAGAGAAAACCCATAGTAGGGAGAATTTAATACCACAGACATACAGTATATACATAGAAAAAGATTTTGAAGAAAAAATGTTTGTTTAATTCATTCATTCGTATCTCCTGGGAGTGCATAGGTAGTGGAGGTTGAGGTAAGGTTGTGCTAAAAGATTAATTAAATGAATAGAAAAAAAGTAAAAAATAATAAGAATTACAACAACAATTGAAATTATATATATAATGCAATGCAATGCACAAAAATGGACATATGCCTCTATGCCTCTCAAAATTAAACTAAAAAGAAATATTTGTGTTTGCAAGTGTGCTTTCAAAATAAAGTCAGTTTACAGTAAAGAAGCATCTGCAAATGGTAAACTGAAATTACCTGGATTACAAAGCATATTCACACAATTCTTCAGTACTCTAAGGTGAAAAATACTTAATACAGTAGCATACAAACACAAACATTGGCCGTTAACTTGAAATACATCAGATAAAAGGTCCACTATTTCGTCAAGATGATTCCCACAGGTGGGACGTGGGTGATGTTCACAGCATGCATACCTAAGTGTGAAATGGGAAATTAGCAACAGTCAGTACTTTATTTTTGGAACGTCTCAGCATGCAGCTGTTCTACAGCCTTCACAACCAATACACGCTAAATTCTTTCTCCATTAGTATGAGCCATGAAGAGAAAAAATTAACAATAATTAGACCCTCTTTGCCTGAAGTTTGAAGGGGAGTAAAGGGTTACAGAGAATTTCAGAACAAAAGTAAATGAGTCGCAGTGACCCGGGGAACTAGAAAACAGGCAGGAGCCCAGTTGGGACTTTTAAAGTGCTCCTAAAATGTAAAAGCTTGTGTACAAAGTGAAAATACGCTGACATAGTTAACATCTCTCAAAATCATACCCTTTTCTGCTGTGACTCATTTCATGTCCTTCACATACCAGTCAAAACCATCACACTTACCTCAGTCCTGCCTCTGACAGACCTGTCTGACGTCTGTCTTGCCTCAGTCTCTGGCATTTCAGTGCCAAGACATTACCACAGGTCCCTGGCAAAGCTGCTGGGTCTGGTTGGCACCCAGGTATCAGTGAAGCCCAACCCTGGGAATAAAGCGAGCTTTACCAAAGTTTGCCAGGTCCCACTATAAATAGGACTTAATGTCCCATATTTAATATCCCATTGAGTGTACAATCTGACTTTGAACCATAGCATCAGGAGAGATGAGACTACTACACTGTACTATAGACTGTATAAAAATGTGGGAGAAGACTTCAGGACCAAAAACTTAAGCAAATGTCCTGGTTGAAAAGAATTAGTCTGATTGTGTAAAACTCTGCATTCATTGCTATTCATGATGTTAATTCTGTAAATGATGTCCCATTTAATGTGAAAGAGATGAATGTGTTTTAGGTTGTGGCTACCTTGTGGTTGACAAGATGTTAAAAACATTAGCTAAGAGTATCCATAGCAGAATAAACATTAAAATGGCTGTGTTTTGGAGTTTTGTGTTTGTTTTCAGTTCATGAAAAGTAAAATTGTGGTTGTGACAGCCACAACATTGCCAAACTGAAGGCACACATCAGTTGTTAATATCACCATGACTGCATCCATTTCTTTGGGGAGTCTCCAGAGGTTATACATCAGTTTGATTTCAGAGGAGAGGCATAATTCAAGGTACAACTGTTGAGTTTCCTGCATAGTGATTTTGAAGAGCTGTCACTTGGAGGAGGTATTAAGGAGGGAAACAGTGGTGATGTATTTTTGTCTTAGTGCATCTTTGTTTGTAATAAATTGTGTGTTTCAGATTGGGGTGCATTTTTGAGGTCTTGGAAAGACAGGCTTTGAAAGGTTGGTGCTTTCAAATGACTGCACCATAGGGCATGTCAGAACATGCAAGATCCGGGAATGTGTCACGACTAAAATCTGTCTTTTACATGTTTTATTTGTCAGCTGTAACCCCACACATTAATTTATCATCTGCTACCATGTGAAGCCACACCAAAGGCCTACAGTTGCTGCACCGCCATGAGAAAAAGCTGAATTCTCAAAAATCCGCCAAAGCTTGATTTGGTCTTTCTTTTTCAGCAGGTAGCACCAACGTGTTCTGTGCTGGGTAGCTAACAGTAAATAGTTTTGTGTCTAAGAGGATGTCTTTGTGTGTACGCCAAGCTGTGGAGGTGGCAGACTTCATGATGCACTATCAACCACACGAGCAACAATGTGACAGCAACAGCGAGCGTGAGAAAGACATGGGTGGAGAGGAGGATACCAGAAAGAATGACAAATACTATGAAGACTTGCAAGTCTTGCTGAAGATGGAACGTCTTCCAGCTCCATTCACATATCAATATTTTTGAAGTGCCATTTTGTGCCCAAGCATGTACTGGCAGTTATCTTAATTGCAATCTCTGAAATGAAGCCAACTGATGGAAACCCTGAGTGAATAAGAGCAACACCACTAAAAGTGCAAGCAACTCAAAAGTTGTATTGTCATGAGATTAATAAACATCCTTTCTATATTGAATCCTCCGCCTCCTGCATCTGGGATTTTAATCAAAAAATCTGACTAAACCCTAGATTTTTGTTTTGTTGTTTCCATCCCGTACCAAGAGTTGTGATATAAAATGTCAGCTCTGTATGTGTATGTATATATATATATCCATCCATCGTTGTCTACCGCTTATTCCTTACTAGTAAGGGTCGCGGGGGGGCTGGAGCCTATCCCAGCATCTACGGGCGAGAGGCCGGGTTCACCCTGGACAGGTCGCCAGTCCATCGCAGGGTCAACATACAGAGACGAACAACCATTCACACTCACATTCATACCTACGGTCAATTTAGAGAATCCAATCAGCCTCGTCCCAAAATGCATGTCTTTGGACGGTGGGAGGAAGCCAGAGTACCTGGAGAGAACCCACGCAGTCACGGGGAGAACATGCAAACTCCACACAGAAAGATCCCGCGCCCGAGCCGGGACTCGAACCCAGAACCTTCTTGCTGTGAGGCCACAGTGCTAACCACTGCACCACCATGCAGCCCTATATATATATAAATTTCAATTGTTGTTGTCATTCTTATTTTTACTTTCTTTTTTCTTTTCATTTAATAAGTCTTTAAGCACAACCTTACCTCAACCTCCACTACCTATGCACCCCCAGGAGATACAAATGAATGAATTAAAAAAACATTTATTCTTCAAAATATTAAATCATTTTTTAACTGTTCAGTGCATGAAAACAATCACCACTTACAGCTTTCGGTAAGCAATGTCACAGTACACTCAACAGTGTGTAATAATTTTTAGATGCCCCAACAGCAGCAGCACATTGTGTAAATACTGTATGTCCACCCACAGGGCAATTGTGGAGATTCAAGATGCATTGCAGTTACACTTGATTGAGATGCACTGTGACCACATTCAACGCAAATGTAAATGCAATGCATCTCAAATTCCTACACAATTGCATCTTCCACTTATCCTGTTAAAGGTCGCGGGGGGTTGGAGCCTATCCCAGCGGCTTTCGGGCGTGAGGCGGGGTTCACCTTGGACAGGTGGCCAACACATATAGACAGACAACCATTCACACTCACATTCATTCCTGTCGTCAATTTAGAGTATCAATCAGCCTAGTCCCCATTTGCATGTCTTTGGACTGTGGGAGGAAGCCGAAGTACCTGGAGAGAACCCACGCAGGCACAGGGAGAACATGCAGACTCCACACAGAAAGATCCTGTGCCCAAGCCAGGACTCGAACCTGGAACCTTCTTGCTGTGAGCCGACAGTGCTAACCACTGAACCACCGTGCTGCCGTCCTTGTGACCGCGTTCAACTCAAGTTTACAATTGTGTACAGATTTCAGATTGCAATTGTGTACAGATTCAAGAGGAATTGCATTACACTTGAGTTGAATGTGGTTGCAATGCCTCCCCGACCAAATGTGGTGTGCCTGAACTGATCATAATCCATGCTCAGTGCATCTCGGTTGCATTTATACCTGTACTTTCAAGTTTGGTCACAAGTGATCCAATTGGAATCTGATCACAAAAGATGACAGGTGTTAAAAGGGTATTTCATTGAACATTGTAAATAATCCACAAATGCACATGAGAAAGATTCTTTTTAAAATCCCCTTCAAACACCTCTCCTCTGTTTTTCCTCTGCCCACATCACTTCCACATGCATCTCACACAGCATATTTGTTGCTGTGCCATCCTGGCGCATGGCAATTTTGTAATCTTCCCTGTTTTTTTTTCTTTTGTTTCTGTATCTCACCCGTCCTTGCTTTTCTGTTCTGTCACCCCTCCTTTCTCTCTCTGCTTCTGTAGCAAACAGTGCGTCCCACCTTCTTTGCCAGGAAGTTTGAAGCCAGCGTGAACCAGGAGATAGTGAACCATCTGGATGCCTACCTGTTTGGGCCGTTTCCCCTGGGAACACCAGGCCTGAACTCATACTGGGAAAACGTGTACGACGAGCCAGATGGCGTGGCCAGTCTGTCGGACACACAGCTCACGTACTATCACTCCTTCTCACGGCTGGGCTTGGCCAGGGCTGCCACCTCACTGCAAGGAAACCCAAAGGATCACAGCTGCAGGTTGGTCTTCCAAACATATGGTCATACACACCCCAACATGCTTCTCATGTATTTGTTCTAAATGCAGAAACATATGTTATTTAACACCTGCAGCAAACCTCACAGACAGTGCTCAGGTGGTTTCTACCCTCAAAAGCCAGCCACACCCATGTCTACATGGGAAAACTAAACGTACACTGAAGATATTTGTTTCTGTTGAAGCCTGGATCACATTTCATAGAAATAAAGTAACAAAGGATAGCTCCAATAAGCAGCTGGGAGCTTTGGGTAATGCAAGTCTTTTGTAACATGATATGACACTCTGTCAATTTAGACCTAAGATAATGAGGCTATCTATAGACCATACTAGTGAAGGCTGCCTGGGTATTATTGGTGGAAATGTATGAATGCCACATGGTATTAACAGAAATGTGGTCAAATGAAAAGGGAAAAACACTTTGTGCTGTAACAGCCAAATGCATCATGTCAGCTTCATGTATTTCAGTGAGAGATTTAAGAGCAGATGTTTTCAGTAACATCAGGTGTCAGAGCATTTTAGATGAGCTTTCCTTTTGTTTATTTGAAAGAACATGAAACCCACAAGGAGATTAAACAACAGTGACAAATTAAATATCCTGATTCAAAACACACCGCAGAGGGATGAATTGCTTTTGAGTGTGTGTGAAGGAGAAAAGCAACCTGCCCCCAAACAAAGGAGAAATAAACTCAACAGTTACAGTTGCATTTGAACCTTGCAACATTATCCTGGCATCTTTATGCACATCTTAATGAAAAAAAGAAGCTAAATGGAACCCAGCTTGGAGGAAAACACTGTGGGAAGACATACTGTTACCTGATCTGCTGTCTTTTTTCTTTTTTTTCTTCTTCTTTTTTTTGTGGTTATCATCCAAACTGTTAATATATATAGTTCAGCTCTAAAAAGCATAAAACTGAAAACTGCAACAGCCTTCCAATATGACAGGATCTCCATATCCGGGGCTCACTCTCCTACTGCCTTGTGGGAGTTCTGCTTTAAACTCCTGTGGGTAAGGCTACTGAATACAGAGAGGAAACATGTTTCCATCTGTCAAACCTCAAAACCATCCATCAATTATACCTGTTTCTACTCATATGCTGCATCTAAAAAGGAGGGTTTTCAAAGCCTGCATGTATGCGGATACGTGCAGTGAGAAAAGAGTAGAGGTGTCAGTGCATTCTTCTCAAGTGCTTCAAGACTTGATATGATTAGCGTGACTGTGTGTGTGTGTGTGTGTGTGTGTGTGTGTGTGTGTGTGTGTGTGCGCGTGCCTAGCTTATGAAACCATGAGTGACAGAGAAGTCTGTGAATGTGTGTGTGTGTGTGTGTACGCTGGAGTGGCATGAGCGTGAAGCTGCCTAATCTTAAAGGTGCCATAGAGAGGTTGAATGGGGTATTAATTCTTGTTCTGTGGTGTGATATGTAACCCCACAAAAAATGGTTGGGTCTGTATGGCTCAGAAGTTTCCTAAAAGGCTCTCTGAAACCGCTATGTTACCATGTTGGGTTTAGAATGCGTCGTTTGATCCTATTGGGGTCGTTTCTGACCTTATCTGGCAACCTCATTATTTATGCAAGTGCATGAGTTGACGGCGATCGGTTACCGGTGTTTATTTGGCAACCACATTTAACTACTACTCGGTGATTGGCTGCCCTCACTGTCACTAAAAAGAAAGTACTCCCACTTTCTCGGCTAACTGTCGCCGGCGCTAAGTGTGACTGCTACTGTCAATTGACAACATTCCATATCATACAACAACATTCGTAAGATAAGATACCAAGTAGCCAATGCCCATTCGCGGATCCAGCCGTATATGCAGTGGCGGGGGGGGGGGGCCGTCGGGACAACCGGGAGTTTTCCCGGTGGCCTGGCCCCTTGGTATAGCCTGCCTGGCTGGCGAGATTCCTTCCCCCTCAAGCCAGGCCAGGCCAGCTAGCGACAGACAGCGCAGATAAAACAAAAGTCTCAATTCTATCAAGGCCATTCATTCAATCAATCTGCTCAGTCAGTGCTACTGCTACAGTCTCCAGTTTGTGTAGCGCGAGCGAGCGACACGAGCGAGCTGCACTCACTCGGCTCGCTCACATAATCGCCCCCTCCCGAAATATGTCGAAGGGACGTGTGTGAAAGGGGTGGGTTCAGTGTATGTGAGTGGGGGGGGGCACTGACTGAACTGTGACGTAACACTTCAGCCAAAAGCGCATTTGTCCATTTTCCCGCGGCGTTTCAAAAAAGGGGAGATACTTCGGACAGAGGTTATGACACTGCCTCACACTTCGCGTGTATTCCCCACAACTGGGGGACGTTGAATAAACACCAAAAACACGAAAACTTTGATTTTCATTCTCGGTGACCTTTAACATGAATGATTTTGATAGTAAACACTGCTTCATAGTGCCTGGATTATGTTTATTGCATGATTCAACTGAAATGGTCTATCAATAAAATGTAAGCTATTCTGTATTTTAATAGTAGGGGATCATGTGAAAACTCTCAGCGTACAAGTCCAGCTCAGTACATGAAGCATTTCATCATAAATTGATCACGGCAGTGTTACTGAGTGGAAGACATGAATAATACACTATTTGTCACAATTCTGGTATAAAACAACGAGAACAAAGCAGAAACTCACACATAAATAATGCAAGCTACCAGGAGTCTCACAGCTGCAGCAAGGAATTCTTCTGATCATGCTGAACAAAAAGAGAAACAACTCAAATTTGCTTTGTGATTTTCTTAATTCAGCCACAAGACCAGATAATTAAATACACAATGTTTGTGATGTTGCTATATGTAGCTTTTCTTATTCATATATCACTGATGTGAAGTTTGAAGTTGAGCTACTTTTGGGGTTACATATTAAGCATGCATGAAGAATTCAGACGTGTGACCAGCAGATGCATGAGGGTGCAGTGAGTTGAAGAGAGAGAGGGACTTGGGGCTTTTTAGCAGCCCGCTGTGACTCCACAGTAAAAGCCTGAATGGAGC
Source organism: Aulostomus chinensis (assembly GCF_037954235.1). Taxonomy (NCBI): domain Eukaryota; kingdom Metazoa; phylum Chordata; class Actinopteri; order Syngnathiformes; family Aulostomidae; genus Aulostomus; species Aulostomus chinensis. The sequence goes on along the minus strand of NC_141327.1, from coordinate 9,882,627 downwards.
TTCTGTGCAGGCGACGCCCCAGCCCCTTCTCTCTGTCTTTCTCCTTGGCAGTCACTTCTCCTTTGGTGAAAATTGGGAAGGAGAGAGTGAGACCCAAAGAACGAGACAGAATGTGGGATATTAGGAAGAGGGGAGAAGAGCATCGGTAAAAATGGAACGGGAAAAAGGAAAATAGTGAGCAGAAAGACAGTGGAGAAGAAATGCACACTGTTGTCCTTTACTGGTGTAAATATTTGTTGTTCTGTTTGTCAGGGTAGCATTTACTGGGATGGGATGACTTCTGGTCCTTAAGTGGAATACTGATGAGACCATGGTGGGTACTAGGGAGCATGGGAGCAGTGTGGATGTGTTTCTGTGTGTTGTCTGTACACTCATAGAAGAGCAGATGAATTGAAGGATGCAGAAGAGCTGAAGGATGAGAGATCTGAGTTGGGACATGTGCCGAGAGCAGCTGCAGGTTGTCCCACAGCAGTACCCACCCTAGCTCTTTTTTCAATTTCCCAGAAGTCACTCGGGCTGACTGCCCCAAGGGCCAGCCTCCTGCCACGTACAAGGCAGCAGACTAACAAACAGCAGACTAATCAGGGGGGCAAGACCTCCTTTCGGCTCCAGCTGACTGAATGACCTAGTTCAACTTTGTTCTGCAGAAATATAGTGTGTGTGTGTGTGTGTGTGTGTGTGTGTGTGTGTGTGTGTGTGTGTGTGTGTGTGTGTGTGCGTGTGTAACCCTGACTAATCTAGAACTGTTTGCCAGTCCAGCCCATGAGTATTCTATAATATTCTGCAGCTAACTGTGGTCCAAACTGTCACATGTCCTCAGACCCAGGGCACATGCCGAAGCAACTCACTTACCATGTATTAAAGCAATAATTAATAGACTGGTAAGTTGTGCATTGCTGACATTTTTTGATCCTCTGTAATGCACACATACAAGAATGTGCATAGCTACTCATACAAGAATGTAAATAGTTACCTCAGTTACTCAGGCATGAAGATTGCAGCCAGAAAGCTAGGCCTAATGGGAATTATCAGCATGGTAGACACAAGTCTTTGGTATTCTGTTAAAGGTCATTGAACGAATGTCAACCGTGTCACACATTCATGGAGCACATCGACTCCCCATCAGGATTAGTTGCAAGGAGCAACCAATTCCATTAGCATGTTCAAGGCTGTTCCTTTTTAGACGCTGAATCTGAATATTGGTCTACGAAAGTGTTACTTAACCCAAAACGTCTATTTTGTCTATCAAGTTCTCACATATAGGTGTCTTGAGACACACATTTTTCTGTCTTCTTTATGACTCCAGAATGCAAAGATACTACACAATAGCCACATAGCTTGAAGCTAATGGTAATGAATGGCTAACAATGGTAATATGTTCCAAACATCAATATACAAACTCTTAAAGGTATTTGTCCATTCATACTTATCAAGCCATAATGTCATTAATCCACAAAAATTGAAGCTAGAAATAGCTGGCTGACTCTTTCTGCATTCTCCAGTCACCAAGAAGGGATGCAGGGGAAAATACATCTTTGTTTCTTAAAAGGTAAAATACACCTTCTGGGTGAAGTATAACTTTGAAAGCAGCACAGCTAATAGATTGGTAGGTTTGCTCATGAATACTGTCACTTCATGCTCCGCTAGGTATTTCCCAATGGGCCACCCCGTGTCAGTGCATCTCTACTTCCAGTCAGACCAGTTCCAGGGCTACCTTGTCAAGCACCATGCCACCAATCTGGCAACAAGCAAGCTGGAGACAATGGAGACCTGGGTGGCACCTAAGAAGAGCTTCAAGCTAACCAGTCCTCCCAGCAGCACCTTCAGCAGGCTGCAGTTTGCAGAGGTGAGTCAGCATATGATCAGCACACAGCTCCCGGTCAGGTGAGATAAACTGTGGGACTATCACCTATGGTGATTTTATATTCATTGCAATGGTGACCTTGCCAAAACTCATAACATTAAATCTCCATGCATTTGCCTGTAATGACCCTGTAAAAATGTAAATTGATTGAATTCATCCATGTTCACAGAGATGAGCACTTCATGTGCCATTTATTTGTTGTTTCCTAATAGAACGTATTCTCACCTTCACACCGGAATGCCTCCCGTGATTGACTTGTTACGTTCATCTGTGTGCTTGTTCAGGACGCAGCAGCCCAGCTCTGGTGTGACAGTCACTCACTGTCTTTGTACAAACGCTCTAAATTAACCGAGTGAATATAAACTGACCTTTTCCTCTGGTTTGTCCTACGCAGCTCTGCAAGCAGCCGGGAAGCATTTAAAATGTCATCAAATTTGTGAATTAAATTGTTTGGTCACTTTGTGCCCTTGAGATTTTAACCTGGACACACCCTGACTTTGTTTAACCTTTTCCAGTAAGGCTAAAGCAGTGTGTGTGTGTGTGTGTGTGTGTGTGTGTGTGTGTGTGTGTGTGTGTGTGTGTGTGTGTGTGTGTGCGTGTGCGTGTGCCTAGCTTATGAAACCCTGAGTGACAGAGAAGTGATGTGAGCTCTGACTTTTTATCTGGATGCTCAGCCTGAGAAAGCATTCAGTGTCTGGTGCTATGCGGTGGCTGTCAGTCAGTCTGTTTGTCTATCTGACATTCATAACGAAAGCAGAAAGAGCTTAAATAAGATAGTGCGGCGTTCCAGCAACTGTACCTCACTGCTTTTTGTCAATGTAGAGCCATTACACACAGAAGCTATACATTGGAGTTTGCTAGATAAACCATATGCTTGATTTAACAATGTGTTCCCTGTCCTCCTTCAGATAAAAAGGAGACAGATATCTCTTTCATTTCATGGTGCCGCCCCCAGCTGTCTTTATAGGAGTTTTTATAGCCTGTACAGTTAAAATTAGTACATCACCTCATGTTGAATTTGACATTGAGAGGTATTACCCTGTGTTACATAAATCCTATACAGTAGAACAGCTCTAGTGCTTTCTCTGCCTCAATGCACATATATACCCATGATGAAGATTTTGTTGAACATGCTAAAGTCTCCAATACAACAAATACAAGTGTAACTTCATCCTTCATCCTTTTCTCAATTTAAGATTTAGATGAGACAATTGATACTGCTCTGATTTCTGCAAAGAAAGCATGACATGACTGTAAGCAGATAGGAATATAGTATGAATACTATAAACAAGACAAAAGAATGAGGATTATTCAAAAATTCAAACTTTCCCTTTAAGGGTAGGAGAATTGATTTAAATCTCAATATTAAAGGAAAATTTTCTGTTAACAGTATATACATTCAAAATGAGCAACAGATACGAAAACATATCAAATAAAATTGTCACAACTCAATTCAGCAGCAGAAGGGCACCAAAGATAAAGACAAAATAAAACACAATACTTGCTCACTAGTCTGCCTTGTTTATTATCATTCATTGACATTGATTATGTGTTCAGTGGAAGACCTCAGCAGCAGAGGGTTTGTTGCATCAATGCACCAGTGAACAACAATACAATTTTGTTTGGATGTGATATTAGAATAATCTTTTTTATACATATTTTGAAGCGTGAAGGTCCAATATGCAGCTGATTTCAACACACTTCACACCTCACACTCCAAATCAGAAGGGGGCAGCATATTAACAGAATGCTGTGGCATCCACCTGCATTGTAAGAAACAATGAAATGCTAATTACCTTTGCATGAGGGGTGGGTTAAACTCTCAGTTTACTGGTTGATTTGTTTTCCATCAGTCACCAATCTTCATCAAAAGCTTTTGTGTGGAAAAATACAAGAACGAGACTCGCATTGCTTCAGTAAGGAACATGCTTGGGCTCATGTACCATCTAAGTTTCCCTGCCACCAGGTGAAGAGCGTTAGAGAGAGCTCTTTGGTACAGTCACAGCTCCTTTGTGCTACAGTGACACACTGTCACCTCTTGAAAAAAAGAAAATGGTGTCAAAAAATAAAAACAGACCAACACTAGCTTGTTCAGAGAGAAATTAGCCCACTACAAATGATGATGGCTAAAACGACAGAGATGTTTGTAAAACTGGAAATAAGACAATTGACAACTGGGGAAATTTGCTGTTGCCGGGTTTTTTTTTAAATAATGAGATTGATTTGAGCAGGTCCAAGGCGGTCTGGAGCAAAGCATGTGTATCAATAGCTGACAGTCATTGCTTTGCTCCTATCAAACATAGTCCTTTCCCTTAAGTCACAAAATGTCCTATTCTCCATCTTGACCTCCTTTCTCTATCTTTTCTTCCTCATCTTTCACTCCACATTGTGTCTTTACCAGCAAGCATCCATCCATTTTATCCCTGGTGCCGCACTAGTGTAAAGGTAGCCCTGGGGGATCTTCTGGTGCTGCCGAGAACACCTGTGTTTGATTACATCCATAGAGCAGTGCCACTAATAAGGCTCCGAATGGAGCCCTGAGGGGCATTTTTGCCCTGTGGTTTTAAATAGGGCCAGATGTCGAGTGGGACTGTCCACACTGCCCCTTGATCAAATTGACTTGCCGTATTTAATGGAGATGTCCGACTGTGGGCGCCGGGAAGCTGGTGACACGGAGAAAAGTTCCGCTGCATCACAAGGTGAGGAGGAAGAAATGGAACAGCACAGGTTTTTAAGATGGGAGCATTTTATGTTTTCTATTAAGTCAGGTAAGAACTTGAACAAGGCAAAATAAGTCATTTGAGTAATGACATATTTCAGTGTTGGTCAGACAGTAGGAGCCATGTCAATATATCATGCAAGTGGCAGAAGACTAAGGTGATAACTGATGGTCTCAATGGTATGAAACAGATATGGGATCAAGTTCCACATGTGCAAGTCATAAATCTCAAGCAACTACTGAGTTGTTTTTTCTTGGGCAAGTCAAGTAAAGTCAATGAACAGGTTAGGTCAAGTCAGTTCAAATACAGTCCTTCTGTCACTTTATTTTCTTTCCATTTTTAACCTATAATCAATTAATATACTGTTTTAAACTGATTCTTTTATCTACATTTAAAACTATGTTTACTTAATTTGCTATTTTGAACTTCTATTTACGCCTTATGAAATAAACAGTCAAGAAATTGAGCTTTTAATTCCAAGTTTAGTCTCAAGACTTTTGTTAGACAAGTCATCAAAACAGTGTAAACAGTGCTCAAGACAAAAAGTAAAAGAACCCAGGTTATGATGAGTTCAACAGATCAGCATTAGTCCCTCAAAAGCACTGCCTTCTAAGTAAAGCTAGAATCAAAAAAAGGTCACAAGGCTTTGACTTGGTGAGTGATTCAGTATTGGTCTTAAGCCAAAGCTTATTGGTTAGAAGGGGACAGGTTGAGTGTGGAGGTCATATAAGCCATAGGCTGATACTGAAATGGGCCAGAAGTTAATCCCTGTTTGACCTACTTTCATACTTACGGTGGCTTCCTTCTTTCACTACCGCCACATATACCTTGAATTTAATCACCGGGAGAGGGACATCTTCATCACAGAGGAGTAATTGCAATATTCAAAGCTTTAAACTTTGTGAATGGATACTTAAAATGTTCCAACAAACTTTGAAACAGAATAGTTACAATGTTGACTAAGAATGGACTTCCTCTACCCAGTAAGTCTCAAGTAAAAATGTATTGAGAAGCATCCATAAGGCAGCTGCAAGGAAAAGTCCAACCAGTCAATGAGTTGCATGTGCACCCTATTAACCTTATTAATCATATGTGGTGAGTCGGTGCACAGAGTTAAAGCCTGAAGCAGGGGAGCTGCCCACTCGTCTGGCCTCAAATGCTGGCTGCTGTAGGAGAAGAACTTCTACTGCAGCACCAGTGGTATATAATTAACGTCAATGTTTGTTGCCAAATAAACTATCAGTAAGTCTTTGGAAGTCGCTCCTACCAACAGCGTGTGATCTGCTATAACTTAAGTCGTCTAGCTGTGACTCTTCAAGTAAGATTCCTCCGATAGTCAGCTTTGAGGAAAATAATGTGCTACAGAAGTACCAGACAGGAGAGGGACGAAAACTAAGGTGCAAGGTGCAGAAAGGGCAGAGGTCAGGGACAAAAGTGAGGTGTCTTTTACAGATGTCTGTGTCTTATTTGTTTCTAATTATGCTGCACATGGCGATCTACAATTCTCCAAGGATGTAATACCTAGTCAGTTCACGTCAGTCATTGATCTTCGAAGGGTGAGGCTGTGTTAATCAGCTACCGATGTGAGGGGGAGGGTTTCCTAACGTCCCCGTCCCTCACATTTCTGCCAACAGTCCGGAAATATTTCACTCTTGGTATGTTTGTGTTGCCTCCCTCTCTATCACCCTGCCTCCCCCCATCAATCTTTGTTGCTCTCATTTTGCATACGATGCACTTCTGCAATCTCTGCAATACAGCATATACACATCATGTCTCTTTAGTTACAGTGTTGCTCGGAAACAAGCTGGACCTACTGTAGAAATGTTAAACATGTAATCATGCAATAATCTTAAAATGGGTCATTTGTTTCGTTGGAATCAGTCTTCTATTGTTGAAGGCTGGCAGTGATTTCATTGTCTCATAATTCATCCATGAAATGTTTTACTTTGGTATCATCTGTTACATTTATGCATTGCAGCTGCATTTGTGGAAGCACTGAAATAACATTTCCTTCCTTGACTGTTTTTTTTTTTCCTGTCAAAAGACTGTGTTTGCTGCGTTTGCATGTAATCAGTATTTCCCTCTAGGGTTTTTCCTGTTATGTCAGGTTCGAGTGATCCCCATTGTAATTTCAGTTTAGGACAATTACAGTTCACACTGTATACTGGTGTTCACGGCCATCCGCTCAGTTATATGTGTTCACAGAGATGCATTTGATCTTCCCTCTAAGGGGACCTGGGTGGGTTCTAGTCACAGTCACACGCCTGCCTCTCTTATTGTTAAAAATATATTCGTGCATAACAAACAATCCTGCTGTCATCGCCTGCATATGTTATATAACACCTCTGTGTGGGGTCAGGCTTGAGTGTGGTGCTGTTTGATGCTGACGAGTATTTCCCATAATACCACAGTGCAGGTAGTGGTTATTTTCATAAATGGTGATGCAGTATATAGTGTGTACTATACACCGCAGCAGGAGCAAATTTCCCCATTGCCTCCTCCCTCTTTTCCTTCCTACCCCATTCTGTCACTCATACTTTTCTTCTTCTATCTCTTCTCCACTGTCAGATTGGCACAGAGTGGGATGCAAAGGAACGTATGTTCCGAAACTTCGGCGGCCTGATGGGCCCCATGGATGAGACGGTAGGCATGCAGAGGTGGGCTAAAGGGCCTAATGTCACGGTCACCGTTGTGTGGATTGACCCGACCAACGTCATCGCAGCCACCTACGACATCCTTATAGATGCCAGCGCAGAGTTCACCCACTACCGGCCACCACTCAACCAGCCTCTGCGGCCTGGCGTGTGGAGTGTTCGCATTCTCCACCACTGGAGTCCTGTGGCAGAGATGCGCTTTCTCGTTGCCCCTTTGGCCTATAACAAGCACCAGCCTATACGAGAAGGTGAGTAAGAGACTTGTATCACCAGTCTTTTCCCTGTTATGAGCTGGATTTGTATTAGCATAACACAAAATTGCTATTGATTGTATTACTTGTACAAATAGCCCTGTTAGATATATATTGCACTTGGGTGCTATTTCTCATCAGCAGATAATCATTCATCTAAACACAAGCAAAGGTGTAGACTTGTTTTGGTGAATTCCTTTCGCAGAGCAGTCTCATATAAAATCTCTTTGGCAATAAATCCTGTGTCACAGACGTGTTGGCGCAACTTTGTGGTCATTTGTGAGGCTGTAATTTGTGGTTCTTGTATCATAAGTCAAAGACCACAAACTTCACAAATCATTTGAGTTGAATCAACAACAGTCTTAGCATATTTCAAGTATTATAGGCCCTACAAAACATATATGTTTTAAGTTGTTGGGAGCGGAGGCCAAAACATGTTACTACTTATAGAGCAGCAGTTTATTTACAGGCTGCTGAAAATGAAAACACAGAGCTTGATAGACTGAGACAAATTCTACATTCAGTTTGCGTTTTCATTATTTTATTTTCAGTTGACGCAGTGACATTTTGCCATCGATCAGCCATGGTAACTGCATCCGCTGTGAACTAACGATCACCCATTTTCCCAAACTTTTGCAGCACATTTACTCAAACATAAAGAGCTTCTCATTCACAGTGCTGCCTGCCCTTTGTAATCAAGCCTTTGGGTTTCTGCAGACCCTGTTGTTTGTCATCAAGTCACCCCTAATAACCCAGCAAGCAGCTCATACATACTAAACAGAGTGTTAAACAACAGCACACTTAGCCCTTCAAAAACAATGGCACAATTAAGTCAATCAGCCAGCATGGAGAAGAGGCAGGACTGCATTGTTCTGATCCAAAAAGAAGCCAGTTTGCTCCGGAAAGTCACATGAGAGCTGAAATGCAGGAGTGAGGATAATCATGTCTCTCTGCGTTAAGTAATCTCCCTGAGCCACTGATGATGATGAGAAAAAACAAATATAGTTCGAGACTTTGTCTAACCCTGAGCCTCAGTGGGACTATGGTGGGTAGAACATTCATTACAGGATGTAAGCGTTCATTCAGATCGTGTTGTTCTTTCCTTTTTGCTTGGCAGTAATTTAAGTTGTTTTTACATTTTTAGTCGTCTTCTGTAAGAATTTTAGCTGGGTTATAAGATAAGCACTGTAAGTAATTTATTAGATCCACTTAGCTTAAAGTGATGTAGTCTTAAATCCTACCTCTGTAAAGGTTACAGCCCTACGTTTTTGTTAAGAGTTGCCTGATTTATTGGTGATTTACTCATGTAAACAGGGTTACTAAATCAAATGTTGGGAAGCATCCCTCTTTATGAAGCTTTGAAATTCAACAGCACCACAAATGGCTCAAGACATAAAATAAGAGTTTCAACAAAACCTGATAACCTTCTTAAAGGTTTTATGGTAGGAGAGATGGAAGACGTACTGCAGGTACTATCAGCTTTTCAAAATGTCAAAAGTGAAATAAGTCATGATAGAGGGATCTGATGCCTCAGCCTCACAAGTTTAGGTATGTGCTGTGTGTACAGGTGAGAACCCACGTATCACTGTTATAAGTTTATTAAGGGGCAGTCATTTGGACGTTCTGCATCTTCATCTGAGTCAACTGAGACAGCACTGGTATGGTTGAAATCTATAAATAGTCTCCTTCCCCAGAGAACAGTGGCTCATTATATCAGTACTATGGCAGCTTTCAATAAAACCACCTTTTTTGTGTTTCACTGGCTATTGCTCCCTTGATTGAGGACTCTCCTATGTCACTTTAACATTAAGACTCCACAAATGCCCTGTAAATATGACTAAGTAGTTAGGAAGCTTTGCTTGTTTACACAGAAGCAAACAACAAGATGTGAATTTATAGTGTCCCAGCTTTCCGCATCAAATGGGCGATGCGTGAACTCCTCAGCAACAGTATTTAGAGTCAGTGGTTCTACTGTTCATTTACCTTTCATACAACTATAATTTGGCCCTGTTACTGGTGGATCAGAAGCACAACTGTCTGTTCCCCTGTTCCTTCTCTGTGTATTGTTATACAAATGACAGGGCATAATAGAGGCATAATATTCCCACCTTGAAAGAACTGCTGGCTCCACCTGTTGGCCCATGAAAGATGGATCTCTAGGGGACAAGACTGTTTAAAAGTTTCATGCCGTCACTGTTAGATGAAGACACAATGTGTTGAAACGTTAGTGCCTGAACAATAATAATAATAATAATAATAATAATAATAATGATAATAATAATAATAATAATAATAATAAGATCACCATGATTCATGTGCTTTTTTTTTGTTTTAACCTTCTCACCAGTTATGTTTAGTAGCATTCTGCTGTTGTGTGTAATCCAGATTGTTGCTTAGTCTTCTAAGGAGTCTTCAAGAAAGAGTCATATGAGGTGGCTTGGGCATCTAGTCAGGATGCCTCCCTGGGGAGGTGTTCAGGGTACGTCCAAACGGTAGGAGGCCTTGGGGAAGACCCAGCACATGTTGGAGAAACTATGTCTCTCAACTGGCCTGGGAACGCCTCTGGATCCCCCACAAGGAGCTGGATGAAATACCCGAAGAGAGGGAAGTCTGGGTTTCTCTGCTTAGACTGCTGTCCCCATGATCCCAGTTAGATGGATGGAGAGTAGAATAGAATAGAATAGAAGAAGCCTTTATTGTCATTGCAGAAAACAAGTACTGCAATGAAATTTTATTATGACTCTCTACAACAATGCCATATAGAAAAGAGTAGGAAATGTATCCAGTGCAATAAAACGCAACAATAGATACAACAATACAATATGAAAAAAACAGCAAGAAATAAATAAGGAGTATGGATAAAAAATATATCTAGCTACAAATGTCATTTCACGCATTGTGCAAATAGTGTGCAAATATAAAGGCTCATAATAATTTAAGGATGCAAATATTGTCATGTAGCAGCAGCATGTTTTGCGTTGTAATAGTTTGTCAAGTGGGGAGTTTGTTGGATTTGTTTCAGGCAGCCACGGCCAGTGGATCAAGTGTTTGGATTATTATGTTGTGCAGAACTAAGTAACTGTAGTTTTAAATATACAATCATTATAGGCAGAGTTGCTGTTTCACATACATAAAACCAAACCCATTTTGACGTGTTTGCAGTTTCCACTCCGTTCTGTGACTTTTTTGTTTAATGAAGAACTACAGCCTGGGCCTTCATCTTCGACATCTGTATTTTACTGCCATTTCTGGCACCAGGTTTACCTACATGCAGGGGCAGTAAAACTTAATGACGTTAACTTCCACCTGCAGCAGCAGCAGCAGATACACACTCACACACTCCTCCATCCACAGCTACATATATTTATAGGCTAACATAAGACACTCCACACTTGCATGACTTCATAGCACACTGTGCTACTACAGGCCAGCTTGGACATGGTGTCTGGTGGAGCACCCGTGTCTGACTGCATGTCTCTGTCAGCAGCACATGAAAAACGCTGATGTCTGCTCACATCTGGGTGTGAGAGAGTTTGTGTTCCACAGCCACGCTTAGAAGGGATGGCCAGCGCCCCAGTTAGAGAACCAGTGAGGAATTTACAGCTTGACTGGCACTCAGGGCAGGGAAGGTGTTTTAAGGAGAAGTTTTCTGGTTCCCTGCAGGGTCTATACGATTACAGGAAAAAAGAATGAGGACATGTCTGGACTTTTCAAAAAGGATAACACCGCAGTAATTTGACATAGATGAGCAAATAAGATTAATTAAATCAAGGCTAATTAGCAAGCAGTTTGAGCTTTTCAGATAATAAAGCAAATCACATACCATACTTTGAAATGTTTTCGTGCCTAATGTCTTTCCTTATATCCCGATCTCTCTCTCTCTCTCTCTCTCTCTCTCTCTCTCTCTCTCTCTCTCTCTCTCTCTCTCTCTCTCTCTGTCTGATCACTGATTATGAACTCCTCACACATTTTTCTCTGTCTGTCTTTCTTCTCTCTAGATAATGCTCTGAAGCTCCACAATGGACCAGCGAAGAACAGCTACATGGAGCAGAGCTTTCACAGCCTCAACCCAGTGCTCAACATCCCTGTCAGCCTGGGCTATGTGGAGCAGGCCAAGAGGAATGCAGCCCTGACTGGCCCCGAGCTGGAGCACTGGCTGGACAGCCTGGTAGGCGAGCTGTGGGAGGCGGCGGACATCTGCGCTGTGGGCCTTACTGCCTGCCCTGTCATGCAGGCCTGCCCCAAGAACCCTTGGAGCTCCCTTAGCCCAGACCCCAAATCACAGCTGGGGGCACCGCGGGCTGACGGGCGCATCAGGTAGCAGCGAGGCCTCCAGCTGGGCAGGAGGCCACAGCACACAAGATTCACTGTCAATTTTTATTTATTTGCAGGCTTCGTTGCAAGTGGGGAGGGGAGAGTGGTCTGTCTCTGGTTGGAGAAGGAAACAAAAGATGAGGTTGATGTCTGGACAGAAAGCAGGAAGAATGATTTTCAGATCCTCCCACAGGGTTCCTCCTTTTAGGGGATAATGCTGGCTTTGCTATTTCAGTTTCCCAGTGTATTTATTTTTCTTCTCATGGGAGTTTTACTGTGATCAAACATTGCAATTTCGATCATTTATTTTGCTGCTGAATGAATTAGGCAATGAAAAAGGCCTTCAGTGTATAACATACAAGGTAGAGGTACAGGTGGAAGCCTGGTACTGAATTGAACTGATTTGCCTCCAGAGGTTTATGTCAGCATTGACACACAATGAGATGATATCTGAGATGCAGACAGTTGAAAAGTTTATTTTGATACAACTCAAATGCAACATCAAGAAAACCAGATTTACTTGCCTTTGTGAAGGAACTATATTACTGTTAAAGCCAATATTTCCAAACTGTGGGTTTCTGATATTTCAGCGACTCTGTTCCTAAATCAGTAGACTAAATCAGTAACAGCAGCACAACTTCTCTCAGTTCAGTGCCTGATCAGGATGTGGAACTGTCGTGGTTGAGCCAACCATCTGCTGTGGTCACATTTCCTAACATGAAAAAGAGAAATGAAAAGGCCTTCTCAGCATATTTGGATCAGAATAGAAATTTAAATGTTTCATTTTAGTGTTTTAAATGTATAAATCTTGGACTTATTTCAAGATTTCATGCAGTGTAGTGTTCTTTGATAAACCCCAGGTGTTGTGGGGTAGAGGACAAAGAATTAGCTGTTTTGTCAGTTTTCCTACCAACCTGCCTCAAACTTGAAACACAGTTACTCCAAGCTGACCTTAAAATTGTCATCCTTGTCTTCAGTCGCATCTTTTACTTTCTTTCACTCATGTCAGTGACACTTAATGTTGTACATAATTATACAAAAGGTGTCCAAATTGTGTGAATGAGAGGTCCATGAGTCGCTATTTATTTAAGTTTATATTAATACTGATATTTTTAGTCAATGACTAAATAACTGCGACGCTGCCTTGGCAGCATGATAAATATTTTTTTTTTTGTAAAGGAAGCTGCCTTTATTTACAAAGGCTAACACCCAAACTTATACCGTACCTTTTTATGGCCCGCACCAGTGTGTTAGTCAGTGTTGTCATGTCTGAATAGATCTTCCTGTCTCGCTTTGCTGAGCGCATCACAAGAGAAAGCAACCCTGACCTGTGAGGTCAGAGGTAGGCTACTCAACAACCTCACCAGACGAGGTGAACAAAAACACCTCTTCATGATGAACACACCGGGCAACATGTCAATTGAAGGAGGAACTGTGCTTTTCAGTGTTTCATGGTTGCTGTCAGTTTCAGAACGCTAGTGAGTGGTAGCGATCTTCATGCTGTGACAATGATGTACTATTTAAAGTGGATATTATATTGTGTCTTGATTGCTAATTGCATCCTTTTTTAGATCCCGTTCATGGAAGCTTTTCAGCTTTATCTAAATACATGTTCAGACATCAAAACAATCTGTGGACGTGTGAGTTACTGCCACTGAGGGGAACACAACTTATCCTGGACAGACAGGAGCTATGGTTCACATACTGTAATCATTTTACTTTGAAATAAGATCATCATATGTCATATAATCGGAAACCAATTAGGATTTTAATCTGTGATCATCAACATTGTTTAGCCACCATATGAGTGCTTTTGCAAAGGCTTATTAAGAGACATTACAGTTCATTAATGTCAAGTTCACCTTGCCTCTCTCTGTCAGATGTGTCTATCAGAATTGCTACCAGTGCTCTCAAGTCAACACCCTCTCTAGAGGACAACATTTTTCCACTATTTCTGTTGTCATCTTTTAACTTATAGTGCCACCACGCTCAGAAAAAGGATTTCACACTATACGTTGCCTACTATGATGTAAGTTCAACAGCAGTTTTGGAAAAAGGTGAAATAAATAAATGTAATTCAGTGTGAAAGTCCTATTTTGTAACAAATTGATCAACAATGAAGAAAATGTATATAGGTATTTTATATTGAACTATTGTACATGTAAATACAATCGTGGTTAAATGATACTGAATTATTTAGGGTTTTTGAAGTGTCATTCAGTGGGCACAAAGAGTGATTTGATGGTGTTTATTGATAAAAGTACATCAAGTGTTTTAGTGTTTTGGACAGCGAGAACAACCTTGTCCTATTTGCCTCTCAGAGATCTCATACGCCGGATTGTTGTTGTTCTTGCTGGAATGTATTGTTGAGCAGCTGTTGCACAAATTTCTCTGATCTGACGTTTCCCCCATTATTTTTATTTTATTTTTGCGGGGAGGCTCTGTGTGCCTTAGCTGAATTTTAGAACCTTCTCTGTCTATTAAAATCCTTTACTTTATTATTGCTTTTGACCTGATGTGAAGAATACCATGAGACTGTCAAATGATTCACTGGTACTGCAACACCAAAAAGATGTCTGCTGTTGTATATATCATCAGGCCTTCTGTCTTTTTTCTTTTTTTTTTTGTCTTCCCTGTGGGAGATTTGTTTTGTTGGACTTGACTGGCTTGTTTTACTTTTCTCTGACTGCTTTTTGAAATAAAACTCAATGGGAAAACAGTTTGCATTGCCTGTTACAGCAACGGTATACTAGAGGTGAAGTTAGAGCTGACAACTAAACAGTGATAGGAGAAGACCGGAAGCTTCGTAAATGCAGCAAATATTTTCTGTTTAACAGAGTAATATAATGAATTTAAAGGGATATTTTCCAACCTATGTCCAAATGCTTTTGTTTTCGGTTAAAATTATTGATAGGGACTAAAATTATTTGGATTGTCATGTTAGAAGCTGCAGCTTAATCCCTTCAGGGCAATTATAAACTTATAAAAGTATATTTGCCCCATTACATTCAAATAATGCATACAGTCACATAACTCATATTCTGTATGATTATTGATGTCAAAAATATGGCAAATGGTGTTCCCCATCCAGATACAGGAAAACATATCTGATTGCATCAAAGTTTTTCGAGAAAAGACTAGAAGGGAAGAAAAAACTGAAATATAGGAAATATACAAAATTTATTGACTTATTAAAATCATCTAATAATTATGTAGCTATTCGGGACAAAGTAGCGCTACATGAAAAATCACCAAGAATGCTGCACTTTTTTTTTTTTTTTTTTTGGTGTCTTACCACTTGCAACAGAGAAATCAGTTCATTTTTGTACAATTTGTGCCCCTGGAACACTCGGGAGGTAGGAAGTTGAAATTGTCAACTGGGAGGTTCCCAGTTCAAAGTTGTCTGGGATGCAGCATCTGTGGTAGCGGAGTGTGTTTAAAATTTAGCAAAGTCATTCTAAACCTTATCAGTGCATAGCATTTTGTGGAATATAGTGGAATATAGGGCTGGAGAAGTGTTGCATAAACAGCTTTCAAATTCATAACGCAGTTGCTCAATATTGACACAAATCAAATAGGCCGAAATCCTAGCTGTCATTTCAAAACAAAATGGGGAAATGTAGCTCTTAAGAGATATTTTTTCATCTTATTTTGTCATAATTATGAATATTTACACAAAGTCTTATCAGAATACTTCAAAAATCATTACGATGTTTTGTTCAGGCGATGACAATCCAAATCTGAGCTACAAGGAAAAAGAATATTAGACCTACACTCATCAGGTGACCAGAAACACAACTATAATAGATGGCTCTTATCTGATGTATGCGTAAATGGACAGGAACAAGAAACACGTAATAACAGTAATGACAGTTATTACGCATAATCATTTTAAAATCCTTCATAAAATATTATTACGTCATAAAGTGATAAAAGGCAATTTAACAGTTGGAAATCATTTTGGGCTGTAACCATCAATTCATGGCTTAAGTATTTTCCTCAGTTAGATAGAGATAATTCAATCATTAACTGTGGGTACAGCTAGTTGCTTCCATATGTTTTCCACCAAGTTATCTTCAGACATTGTCCTCCCACAGAGATTCTCACCCAAACACCCACATCCGAACAGCTCGGTAATGTGCGACAGCGAAGAAAGTTGAATCACTTCAAATGAACAGTGATAAACAGCTATGATGTGCAGAAAATAAATGCATTTTTGTTGTTCACTATCTCTAACTGTTTGTGCGTGTGTGTGTGTGTGTGTGTGTGTGTGTGTGTGTGTGTTTGTTTGTTTGTTTCCCAGAGGGTCCCTAACACAAGGCAGCACTCTTGAGTGTTTGACAGGTCTTGATCAAAGGAACACTACAGTGCCAGCAGATCCCATCCCATCCACTGTCCCATAAGAGTTGAGATAATTAGTTTTGTGTGTGTGTGTGTGTGTTTGTGTGTGTGTGTGTGTATTTGTGTGTGTGTGTATTTGTGTGTGTGTGTGTGTTAGTGAGTTGCTACTGTACAAGGAACTACAGTAACATAATGTGCTGGTTTATGTGTTAAAGTTAAAGTAAATTTGAGAAGAAATGTCCAGCTAAATTCACCCGTAGCAGTTCAAGTGCCTTTGTGTTTGTTCATTTGCAACATACAACACTGGCTGCCCAAACTGATGTTGGTGGGGAATAAATCAGATTACTGGCAGATAAACACACTGATGATCATCTTCAGCTCTTAACTGCAGCCCACTGACACACGTGGTTAACTAGACTGAAAACACGGTCGTAGTAAACCTCTGGCTGCTGGAACAATTGCGCATAGAAATCAGGAGGCCTTTCAACAAGGCAATTTCAAAGGTTTGACATGAGACAAAAAAGTCTTAAGACAAGAAACATAATATGATATAGGAAATAAAACTCCATGCATAAAAAGAAATGAATGAACAAACAACGCAAAAACAATCAGAAAATAAATGTTTGGTTGATACCAGTGCAATGTGATATATGAATAAATGTTAAATTAATAAAAGCCTCTTCTGTTGATAAAATGTACAAAATTTTAATTCAATTTGATATTTTTTGTCAATATTGGGTTCATGATTAGTTCAGTTAATGTTAAATATAACTGTATTAACAGTAATTCATCATGTTTCTGCAGGTTTAATTCAGTGCTGCTATCATTTTTATCATTTTTTTAAAATTTTAGGAGTAGAAGCAGAGAGAAACTGAGATCTGATGGTATTTATTATTCAACCAAAACCTAGCAAAACTGATCGCTAGACAGACCAGGCTGATACAGCCGTGTCAAACACACAACTAAAATAAAAGAGATCCAACAGTTTGAACTAAAAAGTTCAAAATTGAACACCAACACTTCAGCCGAGACTATGACAACGTATAGTTTAAAAATCTTTCTCAAGTTCTCTAGATTTTCTTAAAATGTGTGATTTCACAACAAATGCACCTAAGTATCACATTTAGAGTGCATCAGTTCATCCTCTCAACCGAATATTGATTTAAATCAACCCGTTTAAACGAGTATAGACTGATAAACTGATATGAGATTTATCCAGTTCTGTCTACTTATTCCTCTCTGTTATTCTTCTGTTCCCTGTGGTCTCCTCTTCTTATCTTCTTTGTCCCTCCTGCCATCTCTATTCCACGCAGAAAAGCTACAATACATACAATTTATTAAATGGATACACTGAACCTTAAGCACTTTACTGTCCAAATCCTCCTCTAATAATTGTATATTTTAAATCAGTGCAATGATTTAACAATCAAAGTTTTAAATTCACCATCCACCAGTAAAATTTCTAGAAACATTTCTGAACATCAACATTTCCCATCTCGTATGTGGTCAAAGGAATCTTTAATCCAGGCCAACATACTTAGGGTAAAGTGAATGCAAAATATCAAAACCTTGATCCAGTTTTCATGACCGTTAAATAATCCATGCTTTCAATAAATATGTCAAACTGAAAAGTTATTGTTTTAAGTGGAGGACATTTTTATGTATAGAAAACATAGCTAAATGGGAGTTTATACTCTGCACAGTGGTGCAGTGGTTAGCACTGTTGTCTCACAATAAGAAGGTTCTGAGTTCAAATCCCAGCTCGAGCACGTGATCTTTCTGTGTGGAGTCTGCATGTTCTCCCTGTTCCTGTGTGGGTTCTCTCTGGTACTCTGGCTTCCTCCCACAGTACAAAGACATGCAATTGGGGATGAGGCTGATTGATACCCTAAACTGACTGAAGGTGTGACTGTGAGTGTGCATGGTTGTTTGTCTATATTGTTTGAACCCTGCCTCTCGCCCCAAAGCCACTGGGATAGGCTCCAGCCCCCCCCCCCCCCCCCCCACGACCCTTAACAGGATTAAGCAGAAGAAAATGGATGGATGGATGGATGGAGTTTATACTTCAGACAAGTTAGTTTGAGTTTGTTGAGGGAACAGAGTTTCAATATTACATGACACTATTACAGACATTTTGCTCCACATGACGTCCAGACTTCAAAAAAGCCATTTTGTACTTGGAAACAACAAAGCTGTTAAAGCTAAAGCTCACAGCCAAGTCAAGTGTCATTCCAAGAAAGTATTAAAGTGTCCATCTGGCCACAGATGGCAATCGACTCACCAACACACAGATGATACAAGGCACACGTCATTCACATTATTTATTGATAATCACTTACTATCACTTTGTAAGATTGGCTTACACCAAAAGACATGAGATGATCCTTTACAACCTACTTTTTAGCTCAAGACCCTGAAAATAAAGATGTCAGAGACTCACAACCTTCAGTAGCCCACACAAACACACACACACACACACACACTCACACACACTAAAGTGCCTCACCATACAAATGTAGGCAAATGAAAACTTATTTTCATTTAAGCTATGGTAACATTTAGATTTTTAGAAATAATCGAGGCTCTTTTTAAACTCTTCTTTTCCTGTATTCTTTTTTTTTTTTTTTTTGCTTGATGTCAAGGCCAGCAGACTGACTGAGTTGACAATTTCCTGCACAGCATCTACATACACAGAGGGTCATACAAGAAAAGAGGAGAGTTGCTCATTCACATTTCTTGCATTAAAGTGGTACCAAATTGTGGGAGATTGCTCTTATTTTTCTGTTGAGTTTTTCATCTAATGGCCCTTTACAAGCTGAAATACCACTGATTAAACATTCTACATCCAGACAATGGGGTGGTGCTGTTTGAGAGTACTATTATTGCTAGTGGTAAAGACAGAAAGTTTGGGGAACTGTTTTTTCCACTGAGATTCATGGGGGGTTCCTCATGAAATGGGAGGATTTATCTGGTTAACTGGACTTAGAAAGGCTTGTTGGTTTGGTCAAGTCAAAAACTGAAAACTAGTTATTACTGAAAGGCCTGAGCAAGATACCACAAGTGGTAAATGGATGATCTAGGAGGAAGCGACTGAAGGAACCAGGCTTTTATCTAGCAGGAGCGTAGGTGGCTTGATTGGTTGCAGGTGTGTGGAATCTGTCAGGATGTCCAGAAGCTCCACCTCATTCAAGAGACACATACAGACAGGAGGGAAAGGCAAGGAAATATTTGGGTCCTCAGTGGTGTGTTTGTCATTTTTCAGCCTCCTAATGTACCCGGGATCAATGTGCTTATTTAAAGGTTCACTACCTTTAAGACACATTCCTATAATCCAACTTAAATACACAAATCAAGCCTCAAAAATGTGAGTGACGAGGGTTTTTTTTTTCTTCTTAAAACTGAATTTAAAACATCTCTAGTTTCCCCATGTTATGTGTTATTTATTGTTCAGGACTCCATCCATCCATCCATTTTCTACCACTTAGCCTGTTAAGGGTCGCCAGGGGGCTGGAGCCTATACCAGCAGACTCCGAGCAAGAGGCAGGGTTCAACCTGGACGGGGCGCCAGTCTGCCGCAGGGCCAACACATATAGACAGTCAACCATTCACACTCACAGTCACACCTGCGGTCAATTTAGAGTAGCAATCAGCCTCGTCCCCTTTTGCATGTCTTTGGACTGTGGGAGAAGGCTGAAGTACCAGAGAGAACCCACACAGGAACAGGGAGAACATGGAGACTCCACACAGAAAGATCCCAAGCTCGAGCCGGAGCTTCTGGAAAAGTCTTGCCTCGAACCTGTAACCTTCTTGCTATGAGGTGATAGTGCTTACCACTGCACCACCGTGCCAACCTTGTTCAGGACTCTTCAAAGACTAATATGACTGAACTACATCATTAAACAGATGAATATACAAAATCTAAGAATACACCCTATGAACCAAAATACAAACTAATCTGTGCAACATTTTGTCCACATTTTGGCTCTCTGACCATGCATCAAGCCATATACAAAGTTTCACTTCGCCTTCCTATTTCCAAGAATCTTCTTGGGACCCCAATCTGCGTCTTGCATCTGTTCGCAGTGTCTCCACCCCAACTTTGGGAACCGTACTTCGCTACTTTCCTTTGTATGACAGTAATTAGCAGAACTTAACCACCACTATATTCCCCCTCTCCCTGAAGGTCTCATACAGATGGTCTTTGGAAAATTACCAACAGAAATTAAAGCAGTTGTCTACAGCTTAATATTAACTGAAGTTGAAGCACTTTACAGTCACAGTAATATAAGGTTATGTTTGCTCTGTTTATTTCCTCAAGAAATACAGATATTTAACACAAGTACATATTGGGTATGTGTAAAATATTTTATGAAAATGAACATATCATGACCTGCTTTTTGATTGGTGCATCTATGGTTACTGCATTAGAAATGGGAGGACCCGGGATGTCTTCAGGTCGCATCACTTTAAGACGAGCTCTGTGTTTCTCCTGGATTATAAAATCTCAAATTTATTGAAAGATAATAATCAATATCTTAGATTGTTATTTAACAGCTGGGATATTAAGACTGGATAAATGTCTAATTTTAATGAGACAACCTCACAGAAAGTTATAACGCACCACACAACTGATTCTGTTGTTGGTTTTCTCTCACAGCTCCCATGGGGACTGGGTATCAAACTGTGATACTTTCACCAAAAGAACTTCTTCAGTGTTCTTAAGTACTAAAAGATATATACCAATATCGTATTACTTGAGGAGTAAATCTTTAAGCTTTTCTCAAGAGTCTGTGTCAGTGAAAGCCATAATATGTGAACATCTCAAGGATAACTTGAAAATATTTTGGTGGTCAAAGGTCAAATTGTGAAACTGTGTGACAAGCACATATTGTAGAGGCATACAACCACAATATGATATTTCTGGTTTATTTATAGCTGTAAATCATAAACTGCTTTCAGAGGATCAATGGCAACACACTGAAACAGAAAGAGGTTGAAACAGACAACTCAATTTCAACCCTATTATGGTAAATTAGTTTGTATTGTAGCAAGGACGGGACTATGTTGCAAGAATGACTCAAGCAGAGAGTTTATCTTTGCATCCATGGGATCTGCTGTGCCCCACATACTGCACATCTACAAGAGAAATGTTTCTTATTCATAATCAAAATATAAACAGAAAGATGTGAACTGAAGGGATTTTGCTAACTGTGCACATAACTTCACTTATGGTGTCAAAGTGCTTATTTCCATAACTAGCAGCTGTAAGTTACTAGAACATTGTAGAGTTAGTTTAAGAACGGTAACAATAATCACTGTGTATCAGATAACATTTGTGGTGATTTAGAACACAATTTCCTTGAACTTATGTCCATAACACACTGTCTCAAGGCATGCTGGGAATTCCACCCACCTATCCCCAACACGCTACAGTATTTTCATTTTCTGAAATTGTGGGTGAAAATGGTAAGGAAAAAAATGCAAAAAATTGTAGCATAATAATCAAACTTTCATTTTGCTGAAATAGATTTTAATAAGAGTCACAAGAGTATCGTTCCAAAACCAGCATCAAAGCCAAGGTATTGGTAAAAATAAAATTGAAATTTTTGACTGATACCTGAATTCCACCTCTCTTTTTCTGGACCCCACTGAACATGGGCCCCTCTTACCAGGACACTACTGATGCATCTCAGTAGCTGTAATGTATTTAATTCTGAGAGCTTGAGACAGCTCAAGGGTATGCATGCATTATTTTATCAGCTACGCTGAATATGAGATGAGCTTCACTGACTGTCTGTCCCTGCATGTTTGTTATGGTCCAACCACGCTGTTTATGCATTTCTGAACAATTGCTCCTTGCAACATTCAGTCACATGGGAAACCTTTGCTGTCTTCAGACTTTAAAGAATCTGCAACACAATGATATCTCAGTCTGAGATGAAAATTGTACACTTTGAAATCGCTATATCAGAAAACTTCAGATAGAGCAGATAAACCCTTATAATGGGCTAGAGGGTTCATCACATTTATTGTTATTGTTGAGAAACCAATGCTCAATTTATGACCAAATCTGGAAATTTATCACCTACCAAAACTACCAAAAACCCTCTGGTTCTGATTTAGATTTTGATACTTAGGTTCCACTTCGATGGGAAATGCTTTGATCATGTTTGTGTATCAAACCACCACCCCCCCCCCCCTTTTTTTTGGACCTGCAATACCAGTTCATTATTTGAATATCTGACTGTGACCTCTTTTTGGTGTCTTTAGATGTGCAAGAAGAGTAAATTATCCGGGCATTTAGTCAGGACCCTGAGATCCACAGACTTCAAAGGTAGGTTGGATTTCTGAATCTAAAAGAGTTTGATTCCATAGCACAAAGAGGAGACTTGTGACAAATGGTTGAAACACTGTGGGGCAGGGATGTGCACAGACGTTTTGAGGGGCTGTTGCTCTGCCAGAAAAACGGGCACTCCCAAACCCCAATATTAGGCATCACTCCTGACCCATCAGCATGTATCTGACGGTTGTCAAACACAATCATTTAACTTATCACAAGTCTTGCAATTTTTTTTATTCTAAAATTAATGAAATAAAAATATGGTATTGCTCATATAGTTTCTTGTAGTTTCTGCAGCAATTTTAATTTACTTGAAATGAACAGTAAAAGTTGTGTAAAGAATTCAAAATTGCATGAAACATTTTTGAAATGTTGTATATGGGTCTTATATGTTCATAATATGTGAATGGTCTGTATTCACTCTGGTGAAGTCTTCCCTTGATTGTTGACTTTGATACACATACAGTACATCTCCCTCCTAGAGAGTGTTCTTGATCTGGCCAACTGTTGTGAAGGGGTTTCCTTCACCAGGGAAAGAATTCTTCGGTCATCCACCACAGTTGTTTTCTGTGGTCTTCCGGGTCTTTTAGTGTTGCTGAGCTCATGGTGCGTTCTTTCTTTTTAGGAATGTTCCAAACGGTTGATTTGGCCACACCTAATGCTTTTGCTATCTCTCTGATGGATTTGATTTGATTTTCCAGCCTAATGAAGGCTTGCTTAATTCATAATGACAGCTCTTTGGATCTCATGTTGAGAGTTGACAGCAACTGATTCCAATTTCAAATAGCACACTTGAAATGAACTCTGGACCCTTCGTCTGCTCCTTGTAAATGGGATAATGAGGGAATAACACACACCTGGCCATGGAACAGCCGACTGTTCCATTACTTTTGGTACCTTAAAAAGTGGGAGGCACATATACAAACTGTTGCAAGTCTTACACCGTTCACCTGATTTGGATGTAAATACCTTCAAATTAAAGCTGACAGTCTGCAGTTAAAGCACATCTTGTTTGTTTCATTTCAAATCCATTGTGGTTGTGTATAGAGACAAAAAGATGACAACTGTGTTGATGTCCCAATATTTATGGACCTGACTGTATACTCTTAATTATGGATAATGGACTTAAATCGGATGTGAAGACGCAGGTTGCCCCCTGCCACCATTAAATTGAAATAATATGCTTAGACTTTGTCACAACCTTGTTCTGAAGACTATAAACAAAATTTTATAAGAAAGAAGGAGTTCAACAGTGAGAAGGCACAGGCGCTCCCAACCAGATCATCATCAGCGCTCAGGTAGTTGCTGTATCACAGACACAGAATAGTAAAGTAACTGGCAAAGACAAAAATCATCCTGATTCACGTCCATGTCACCCAGCTTCTTTGTAGTGAGAGAAATAATGATATAATCTTTCTGAGTTGCAGAGTTCAGCGGCACTTCAGGGGAACACCAGAAAAAGATCCTGTTTCTCAAGTCAGCAGCACCTCAGCACTGCACAGCTCCAATATATACCGCCAAATCTATTTCCAACCAGGCAGAGGAAATGCAATACATTCTTGTGAGTTGGAATGGGCGCTAAATATTTTAATAACAGCTCAATGACAGTGAGAAAGAGAGATGGAGGTATAAAGGCTTGGTTCTATACGCTGTGGGAGCAGCAGCGAGGGGTGACAGGTTGGTGCCGGTGTCTGAAAACATAAGCTAGCAGATGGATAACAGCACCAAGAACATTAGGAGCAAGCAGTGGGCCAATGATCATAGAGGTTGGGCAAGACATCCCTTGAGTTTCTATACTTACACACCAGCTGGCATGAGGTGTGTGTGTGTGTGTGTGTGTGTGTGTGTGTGTGTGTGTGTGTGTGTGTGTGTGTGTGTGTGAGTGAGAGTGAGTGATGTGGTTACGTCCTGGAAAACTCAAATACAATCAAAAACTGGTGCAGTCGGAAAAAAAGTCGAGTTAATGTTCTAATATTTTGCTGTCCTCCAAAGTGCACAGGTGAAGTTATTTAAAAGGCACAAAAATGTAGTGAAAAAAATAAAATCAACTGAATATGGAGAAAAAAAGAGCCCCCAAAATCAATTAACAATGAGCACAAGAAAAAAAAACAAACAAGCAAACAGGGAGTTCTTCAATAACTCTTTTCTTACATTCTGTCTTCCCTGACTGCAGAGAGGCTTGGTGGCTCTCAAGTATACCTGTAGCCCATTGGGAAAAAATACAATTAAACATTTTTCCCTTAAAATACAATTCAGGTACAGCTTCATGGACTATCCTGTAAACAAAAAGTATGAAGAATTTCAACACACATTGCCTTCATTCCCAACACAAACCTAGACAGGGCAAATAATATTAACACAAGCCAAAATAATTAAAGTCAAATCCCAGACGTCCAGTGGCATTTACCATTTAATCAATGACAGGTATCGCCTTCTGTTTGCCAGTCAGACTCATGAATGGGACATGGCAGGGCTACGATGTGGCGTATGTCGACACGCGGTGAGTTTGGTAATTTGCGTGTCTGAATATCAATGTAGGCCTATGCATGAATAAAAAAATAGAACTAAGTGTGCACCCTCAGTTGCGCTGCCACACTGGGGAAAAGAAAGGAGTAATGGCAATCGGTACTTAATGCAGAAAGGGAAATTATAGTGTGTGTGCGTGCGTGCGCGAGTGAGTGAGTGAGTGAGAGAGAGAGGGAGTGTGTGTGAGAGTGTAAGTGTGTGTACATACATGTGTGCTACTTGCAGTCAGTGGAGGAGCGCACTCATTGACGGAGCTGCTCAGCCACTACGTGTCAACTTTCGTTGTTCTTTTGACTACATAGACCCAGACTTCTATTGGGCTCAGTTCTTATTTATGTCTCGTTGTTATCTTCGTAGTAAAATTCTCTTGTAGGTCTGATGGATGTAAAAAAGTAAACTACAGTGAGGATCATTGCTGGAGTCAAACAGAGTAAACTGCAGAGTTTATTGTGCTCCCCAGCAGCAGTGACACAAACAAACCCCAGCCTCTTCCAGGAATGACCAACACTCTCAAAATGTTGTCTTTTTTACTTTTTCACACCTCCCTTGATACCTGGAGTTTCTCTGGAGTCTCCTTCTTCTCTTAACAGGTTCAGATCTACTGGAGTTTGCTCTTCTGCTGTTAATCTATGTACACTTGGTAAGCTGCCTCTGGTAAATATGGCCTTTCGACAATAGTTTTGATTATCTTAACCTCAAAAGATCATCTAAAGCCCTTTTCACACTGCACCAAAAACACGGATGAACACGGGTGTTTGGGCACTCAGAAAGGGTCGCCTCAGTATTTCGGCCCGCGTCCACCAACCCTCCAAGCAACCCGAGTGTTGAGCAGCTCACCTCAGCTCTGCTTGGCTCGCCTGCAGTGTGAAAAAGGCATGAGACAATTTTTGTCGCTGGTCTGGGAATGCCTCTGGATTCCCCCGGAAGAGCTGGTGGAAGTGGCTGGGGAGAGGGTGGTCTGGGTTTCCTTGCTGAGGCTGCTGCACCCGAGATCCGGACCCAGATGTGTGGAGGACAATGAAGATAAAGATGTGATTTAGCAACTTTTTTACGATTAAATTATTCCAAATACTTGAACACGCATCAACACCTGTGTGATGGCATACATGGACACACACTGAGTGAAGTTGTCTGGGGAAGGTAAGAGAGTCCCATGACCTTGGTGCTTACAATCTGGGGCTACATCCCATCATCTGACACTTTTAGTTGTTACTCCTTGATACTGTGTGTACCTGGCTGACTAAACCCAAACGATGCCCAACCAAATATTGTATCCTACCTCATTTTACTCTGCACCACTTTGATTTTATGAACATAATAGTCCAAGTATTGTTGCTAGTGCCTCGGTGAGCCCAAATGCAGAACACAGACAAAGGAAAATAAAGAAGTTGGAACAATGTTTATTTTCAGCTGGGGAAGCTGAAAGCTGAGGAGGCGTTGGTCAGTATTGGGAAATCCAGAGATGGAGGGGCAGGCAGGCAGGGAAGAAGACAGACAGATTACAGACAGGTGGGGCAGGACAAGCAGGTCAGAACAGTGGACAACAGGCAGACCAGGACTGCAGATGACAGGCAGGTGAGGTCCAGTCGTAACTGAGACACGCCTGTGACTCAGAGATGCCAAACTTCAGCCTTTATTCTTCTTCTGGCTCGTGACTGCAGCAAGAAGGTCTGCTGGTACATTGAGACAACACTCTGAGAAGGAGAGGCTGAAGAGCCGGGATTTAAATACAGGACCGGTGATGAGGTGATGGCAGGCAGCTGTGTAGATTGATCCATGAGGGGAGGAGCAGGTAGACACCCATACATGGTCACAGGAAGAGCAGGAAAACACAAAAAAACTAGAGCCTGGCTGTGGCCATGGCAAGTATAATTTCAGTGTAAACGGAGTACACCTTGAGCACCTCACCAGTTCAAGGTATTGTCATAGAACCAGCTCGCAGTTACATAAAGTAAGCCAGGTATAACAAATATTATCCTACTTAGAATGAAATTCCACTGTGATTTTGTGTGTGTTGTGTGTGTGTCTGTGATGTGATGCATAGCAATATATAGTAAGTATGTATTCCCTAGCTCCACCTGGATGCAGGCAGTGATATTTGCACCACAGTGCACACAGTCTGCTCATGATGAGGTTCAGCCACCCTGCGGAACATCCACGGATGTGTGTTGGGTGCGGGTGCACCCGGCTACCTGCAGCTGTAATAAGGGCCCATGGTCGTAAAGTTCACTTTTGCGAAGGAATGCGCTCTCTCAAGTTTTGTATTGCTACTTATTACCCATTGCTCATTGAAATCATTTGTATGAGTGTTTATTTATTTTCATGGTCATTTGTACGGTGAATTTTTACTGGGTTGTACTGAGAGGTTATACTCATTTTTGTCTTTTTATTTGAATTCAGGTTAACGTAAAAGTAGGAATACCTCTCAGTAAAACATCTTTTTCCTCATCACCATTATCCACTAATGTTACCCACCTGTGTCTAATTATCCTGCTTCTCTTCTTCCTGTGCCAGTTCCTCTTAGCCAGCACTGGGGGCCTTCTTACAAATGAACCAAATGGACACCAACTTCAGAAGCCACTCAATCAAATTCTGAAGCTTTCCTTGACTTTG
This sequence comes from Aulostomus chinensis, assembly GCF_037954235.1. Taxonomy (NCBI): domain Eukaryota; kingdom Metazoa; phylum Chordata; class Actinopteri; order Syngnathiformes; family Aulostomidae; genus Aulostomus; species Aulostomus chinensis. Next base: position 9,855,004 of record NC_141327.1, on the reverse strand, counting down.
GAGGGTTCTTATTCCCTAAAAATGCATCATCCAACCAATGTGAGTATATATCCCTCGTTACTTAATTTCCCAGAATCAGAAAGATGTGTGTTTGTGTGTTATTTCCTTGAACTTGTTGGCGGGACATGTAACTACATTGCAATTCACCCAGTTTAAAGGTCTAAATACTGTGTCCCTAAAGGTCTTCATACTGTGTGTGTATGTGACCCTAACCTGATTTCCTCCTACAACTGCTTGTTTATGATCTGCACCTCCTGCCCAATTATAATTTATTAAAGTATATTTTGAAGTATACAACAAGTAAAACTATAATTATACTGTCACTTAACTAGTTACCTAATATTAGTCCACACTATAAATGTATATATTTGACTTTAATTACAAAAAATGTGGTCCATGAAAATACACAATTATTGCAGAAATGGATATGATTTTGTTTGTTTGCTCTTATTTATCATAATTAAGCTTGAACACCGATTACGCCATGTGTTAATAGCAAAAAATAATGAAACCATTTTCAAGCCTAATAACATAAGTCATATTTTGGCCAAATTGAGATATCTGCCTAACTCTGCTCTCCCAAGACTTCTGAGTCACTGTGCCTTACTGGATCAGTTTGGCCAAAATATGACTTAGGCAGTTGTGCTATGAGGCAAACGATATGCAGTTCTGCAACTGCGCAGAGAAACCTCTATGTATTACACAATGTATACTGCACATGAACTTTCAATATGAGGCAGCAATGCTTTGTTATAGTTTTCTGAAGAGTATCACAATCCAAATTATTAGTATGAGCCAAATATACTTTGGCTTTTTTACTTTTACATGCTGGGCAAGTAGAATTTTAGTAAGTATGTCACTGATAAGTACATAAATAGTTAAATGAAACTCTTCACAGCTTCAAAGAAGTACAGTGATAGCACAGTACAATAATTTTCTTTCTGGAGGAGACAGCTCAGAAAAATGGGAGTTCAAATGCACGACTCATAAATTTATGTATGGAGAAGAAGAATGGGAAGTGCCTGCAGAGATCTGCTATACATCAAGCAGACATGAAATCTGAAAAAAGGGTGAGAAATGTTATGAATGTTTGGAAAAGGTCCCAATTTTTGAAGAAACACCAGCAACTGTTGTTTATTACCATGCTGGCTATGTTACTGCTACATTTCATTGCCAACATTACATTGTCAACTACAGTAGCAGAGAAATGGTAAATGGTAAATGGACTCAATTTGATATAGCGCTTTTCTACCCTAGCAGTACTCAAAGCGCTTTACAGTGTCATCTCATTCACCCATTCACACACACGCCATGCAAGGCACCAACCTACTCATCAGGAGCAATTATGGGTTCAGTATCTTGCTCAAGGACACTTTGACATGGTCACCGGGGTCGAGGATCGAACCAGCGACCCTTTAGTTGCGAGACAGCCACTCTCCCCCCTGAGCCATGCCGCCCACAAACATCTGTGGCAGTTTGATTCCCCCTGTCATCCTCCCCCATCCTACACACACCTTGGGTCTTCCTCGAATGCCTAGAAAGTTCATCTGAGTCTTCAAGTTTTCTCAACTACGAACTGACTATTTTAGAGAATTCACTATTGTGCTATTCTTGAACATGATGATGCTTGTGGTTGTTTTTTGGCACATGAAATAATGATCTACAATTGGCTTGTGCCATTTAGTACCTACTTTAGGAGGATTTCATGAAACAGTCTGTAACAGTATCAACTATTTGCACTGGAAAAAATGACTTAAAAAAATCCTTACAAATGTGAAATCCCTTTTTGGGAGGGTTTTTGGTAGCTGAGTAACCGACATTACTAAAAGTCATACTTTACAGGCAGGTTTTCAAGTGAATGCACAACCTGGTCACACTGGAGTAATAGAGAATGGAGATTTAACAGCCTAAGTATGGTAGCTCTTTGCTAAAATGAAAGTATTTGTAGATTACTGAGCATGATATAGAAGACATGAATTCTATTGGAAAGGAGAGTTTATAAATGCATATTTTTTGACATTTTTGCTGTTGTTAGTAGTCGGTCTCCATCAGCTTCAAGCTAAATAGTATGTGGTTGCTGTTCTCTGACTTGGACTCATCAATGAGTCACTGTAAAATAAATAATACTTCGTGTGGAAAGTCTCACTTTAAGCAGGATAGAGGTAACAGATCAGAAAAAGCTCAAATTGCCACTTATGAGTTAAACAAGCAAGTTTGTTAAGTTTTGAAGGCGCTATTGGAGTCATTTTAAGAGGCAATACTTGTTCATGATATTAGCCTTGATTCAGCTATTCGGGACTGCTGGTCAGATATATATTGATCAGTGTATAATGAGTTTGCAGTGATTTGTTTGTTTTTGTGACCTTGTCTATCCAATGCCCAGGGTGGCGTGTGTTCAGTCTGGTTAACATAAAAGGCAGAAAATAATATCCAAACCTTTTATAGACCCCAGTGAAATGCAATCATTTACTGAATAAATAAATACAGTAAAATCACTGCTGCTTATTCAACTGAAACACCTGTCCAGAAGACAGAACAGCGGATGTCATCTTTGAACAGCTTCTCCACTCCGCTGGATTAACATATTTGGATTATTCAGTCCCAGGCTAACATAGCCATTGATTCCCTCACAGCAAAGACCCTGAGGTCGATTTTAAAATGCCGATCAGCTGTGTGTTCGAGTTAAGATGTACCATGGAAATAAGTCAGCACAGGGAGGCCAGGAAGAGATGGAGAGTGTGTGTGTGTGTGTGTGTGTGTGTGTGTGTGTGTGTGTGTGTGTGTGTGTGTGTGGAGAGTGGAGCAACTGAGAAAGAGACAGAGACAAGGAGACAGCTCCCAGCAGAACTCTAAAACAACAGCGTGTCTTGCTGACGGATGATATGCGGAGGCTGGCTGGCCAGCCATGCGAGCAACCCATTCCCTCCTGAGCAACCTGTCACACAATGGGAGAGGAGAGGGGAGGAGTAAGTGAGAAGGGGGAATGCGACAGAAGGGATAGATGAAAGGGAAGGAGACAAGGAGAATCAGAGGAGAGGAAGGGGGAGATTTGAAAAGGCCAGATGAGCAGACTTTCTCAATTATTCATTTAGAAATCAATACAACCCCACGCAGCAGTGAGGGAGGTTAACGAATGAATGTCAGAGGAGAAAGAGGTAGATGATAGAATTTCAAATGATTTAGGGTTTAATTTGTGATCAATTATGTAACTTTTGTGTCTCTAGTGTACCTTGTGAAAAGAGTCATTCAGAGTAATTTAGGGAGAAAAGATGGGAATGTTGTGAACTGGGAGGTCAGACTGTCCTCGGGCCTGTAATGAGCTCAGCTGACAAGCAACAGATGAAGCAACTGAAGTTCTATGTGGAACATGTCTAATGACCTGCCTGGATTATTGGGAGAAGCTTGTAAAAAGGATTTCCCTTAAAAAGGAAGTTTGCCTTTTATTGTTTTGTTTTTTTTATGAGAAAGCTCCTATACTCAGTCAAATTAAGTATTAGAATGGTTTGTCATCAGATCCTGCTAACTCAGCAGGTCCACCCCGAACTGTGACCAGGCGGTTGGAGGAATGGATGTTACAAAGACTGATGGTGTGTGTGTGTGTGTGTGTGTGCGTGTGTGTGTGTGTGTGTGTGTGTGTGTGTGTGTGTGTGTGTGCGTGTGTGTTGAAAATGTAGTGACATTAGTGCCTGTCCGCTCCCTCTTCCTATGTCAGGCTTGTCTGCCTTCTGCACTGACATTTTGCCGACCATGTTTACGCAAGACTCGTCGGCCAAAATGTCATTCTGAGATTTATAGCCATGAACACTGACTCGTGGAGCAGAGACAAGGTGTGCACTACCAGGTAGAGAGAGAGAAAGAGAGGGAGAGTGGCAGAGAACAAATGAATGTGAGCATCCATCTTTCCTTTTTTAACTTTCATCTCCTCCTCCTCTCCCTGATATATACTGTCATCTCCTCTGTGCTGTGAAATTCTCATTCCATTCCAGTTTGGCTTTTGTTTTTGTCCACAGTGACTGAATCTTCTGTTTCAGCTCCTCTTCTCCTTACATGTCTATGTATCACTCAGAGACATGTGCATTTTATGTTTTGGTTTGTTTTTTTAACCCACAATTGTACAGAAGATAAGGCTATGTTCTATATTTCTGTTATTGTCAACCAATCCCATAAAAACCAAAAAGCAGCAATGCACCTGTCCATTAAACAAGATTTCCCTCATCCCCAAGCTCATCCACTCCTTTGAATGATGTAAATGTTTTGATTATGACATTGCATTCTTTGCATGTTCTCCCTGTCTCTGTGCAGGTTTCCTCAGGATGCTCTGGTTTTCCCTGCTATCAAAAACATGCATGCCCGTTTAATTACTTCTATCTGTGGTCTGGAGTTGGTCCTGTTTCACTTGGCTGGTCTCTTCTCCAAACAGGATAAGTTAAATACAGAGGAAAAAGTTTGCTGTACTATGTATATGCGACAATGTATGAATGCTTGCCATTCAAATACCTAAAATAGACTCCAATATGTGGAGAGAGTCAGCTACGTATATTTAGCTTGAAGCTTATAGCTACTGATAGCGAACAACAGTTTCAGCAGCAGCAACAACAACAAAAATAACCACAACAAAACTGTCAAACAACAGTTGACTATCAGGTACATCATCATTTCATCGTCTTCCGCTTATTCCTGTAAAGGGTTGCGGGGGGGGGGGGGGGCTGGAGCCTATCCCAGCAGCTTTGCACAAGAGGCAGCATACACCCTGGACAGGTCACCAGTCCATTGCAGGGCCAACACATACAGACAGACATTCACACTCACATTCATTTAGAATGCATGTCTTTGGACAATGGGAAGAAGCTGGAGTAGCCGGAGAGAACACATGCAAAGATCCCGAGCAGGGACTCGAAGCCGGAACCTTCTTGCTGTGAGGCCACAGCACTAACCACTGCACCACCGTGTTGCCTGTACATCATCCAGTCCTAGCCAATCTTTAAACAGCATGTACACAGTAATCCACTAGCACTTTGATTTGAGTTACATGATAAACTAACTATAACACTTGCAGTTCAGCTTTCATTCACTCGTTACTGTTTTTTGTTTTTGGATTTTTTTTTTTTTTTTTTTTTTTTGCTGAATGTGTTGCCGTGGGCTTGAAGCGATATATTTGTAGCTGTCTCTGTCTGCGTTCTGGTGTCACAAAGACATAATCCAGGGTGGTAAAAAACATGTTTGTAAACTCAGAATACCTTTTTGTGAGCATGTGAGGTGGAAAAAAATCTGGGATGTAGTTTTACTTAAACAGCCTTCCCTCATTTGCTTCAAGTCAAACATACATTTGGCTGCGCATTTTCACTTTTGTTAGTGATGCTGTGCAGGCCTTTTCTTTTAAATGACTTCTTCCTGCTCACGTTTCAGTTTCTCTCCTCTCATTAGCTCTTTTCCACAGGTTTTTTCCCCATTCATTTATTTCAGTCAGACAAGTCCCTTTTGATGTAACTATTCTGTGGCATAGTTTGTGTTCGAGGTTGAGGCTTCAACCTCAGATATTGGGGAGTGATGATGATAAAATGATGATAAAATAGGCTGCAGGTAGATGCTGGGAGGGTGGTGGAACTGAATACTAGGACAGAGAGTGAGGCATGTCACACGGATAAGGCCGTATAGCTTGTCTTCAGTGCCTGAAGTAGCTTGAAGTCATCGCTCTATGTATCAGATGCTCTTGCTTACATTTTTCAGGAATTAATTCCATCCACCCCTGACATGACATTTATCCTCATGATGATGTATTTCTGAATTGTCAGGTTGTGATGAGTGTATCCAATGTTACAATTTCTTCTGGCCTTGTGTCCTTCATGGGGAGAAACACAACCATGTGACTGTGTACAGTAAAGCTTACACTACCATCTTCATCCTTGTTAGAGGACTCATGTAACATTATTCCTGGTTAGGTTAGGTTAGGTAAAATGAGGTGTGTGTGTGTGTGTGTGGGGGGGGGGGGGGGGCAGGAAGGTAGCCAAATGCAGAGAATAACAAAATTGTGCAACTTCTCTCTTTGTCTTTCTCTCTCTCTCTGTCTCTCATATAGGTTCAATGTCACACTCATGTACCACATAACTCTGTGTGGTGATTTCCTATGAGACAAGTCCCATCTCAAGGGCATTGTTTTGCTTTCCTTTATGGGTTGCATGAGAAATGTCCTCCCCCCTGCTGCAGCACACTGCCTGTGACCCACATAAAACAGTCAAAAGGAACAACAGCTCAGGCCTGTGTGCTTACTGTTCGTACACACATCATATGTCACACTGCACCAAGTGTCATCATGGCATGGCGGGGACATCAACGTCTTCTGTGGGGGCAGCGCTACTCTATAATGTGTGGGATGCATCATTCCTTAGCCACTGCGCCATCCACTGACTAGTGCCATCTCTCAGTGTGAAGAAGTGATCTGTCATGCTGGCAAGGTGGCGCGTCAAGTCCCACTAAACAAGCTCTGTGACTTGTGTCTTATGTAATGAACTACATCTCAGTTACGCCATGTTGGCTCTGAATAAATTTATCATGCAGGGCTATCGGTACATCCCCAAATCCTTATCTGCAAAATCAACTCTTCAGCAACAAAGACTCAGACTGAGTCAGGTGAAAATTATGTTTCTAATGTTAAATGAGCCTGAGGAAAGTCAAATGAGAACAGTGCTTCATGTACATTTATTAAAGGAAACCCTACAGTCCAAAAACCCGAAAACAGCACACTTACAGCAACATCTTTATGATCTGCTGTGAAGAAACAGACACTTATCATCCCTGCCTGAAGCTGCAACTCTACTTGATGTGTTAGATTTTGCTGTCAATACCTCTCAACATGACTCCACATTAGTGTCATGAAGTGTGCAAAAATTAGGAATACTGAACATAAGACTTTAAACACACGCAACTTGTCCCAGTGGACAGTTTTTACAAATTAAGAGGCATCCCATGTGTCATTTTGGTGAGGTGACACTGACCTTGACTTTTTCAGTTCATTCCTGAGACCAGTAGACATTTCAGTTAAATATAGTAAATTAATTCAAGAAAAATGGATTGGTACTACTGGACATACAACCTGAACAAGTAATGCCTCAGGCCTACAGCTTTTGCCAGTGCAGAGGCATAAAAAATATATATATTGTGTATTATTTCATATAGTGCACCAGTAATCAGGAATAGGAACAGAGATACTGGAGAAGGTGGGGTAGTGCCTTTTAAAAATAAAATATCTGTGTACCTTTCCCTTGTCCCATCACTGCTCTGCAGCATATCCATTTCCAGCCCTCAGAGTGTTCCTCTGGCCTCCTTTACTTGTCGCTGCCATGCTCGACCAGTCCTCCAGGCTCCCAGGCCCATCCAGTCATGATGAATGTGAACCAGGGCCCGGCCCAGGCTCCTGCCATTACCCCGTGACAATTTATTACCCTTTATCTGTAGGCACAATTAACCCAAGCTCAGGAAATAGGGACTTATCAGTCCTTCATTACCAGGACCTGCCCATGTCCCTATCCTTCTTTGTCACCTGAAGCACACACACATACACTCTCACACTCTCACACATATACATGGTCTATGCAAGCTTTCTCTTTCTCTTTTTGTATAGGGCTGGCACACACACGCAGACACGGACACACACACACAAACACACAAATACAGACTGACTTTCTTGGTTTTGAGCTAACTAATTACATTAGAACACAAATAGTCTTAAACAAAAGAAAACAGAAAAAAGGCTTCTTGGTGGACTGGATCACCGGAAGCCCTTTAAGAAGCTAGTCCTGCAGTGAAATCTCTCGCTGGCATGTTCTGGACATAATGTAGGGTAAAGGAGAAGCAATTTGAAAGCTGATGTTTTTGAGCTGGGGATTTATTGACTTATTTCAACTGAAAGCACAATAAACCAAATTCCAAACCTCTGGAGATAACATCTACTGTGATTTATATTTGCACAGATTCACATCTTATATTTCCCTATAACAATAAATATTTTTTACCAAATCTATGAGAGCAACATTAAAAACAAGTTATGTAACTGCAAGCTCAAACAACATCAGTTTTGACTAAAATGGCACCCCCGAATGTGAGCTGAGAAAATATAGATATACATATTTATACTCTTGCTTAACAAAGTATGTGTACATGACATAAACTGCTTGGTTTCATTACTCATACAAGTAAACACTGTCATCTGTGCTGGCAATTCTGCAACTCATGGTAACAGATTTGCAATCTGTAAATTACACATCAAGGTAAGGTTGATTGGATTTGTGTGGTGGATGCAGTCCCTGCAGTTTGCAAATCTGCATGCTTAACTTACGAATGTGAATGTAAGATCAATGTGTTTACAGACTGAACAGATGGATTATGAAGTACAGATTTGCACAATATTTTTCTTAGTCAGCGGTCGGCGCATTGATGGATGGTGAAGGCAATAAAGTCCAGGCAAAAACATCCCAATTTCTCAAGTGATGGAATCAATTGTTCAGCAAAAGGAGCTAATTTATAAACTAGTGAAGAGGGGTAATTTTACTGTAAAGCTGAGGCTACAGAAAAGCTACAGTAAAGAAAGTTCTAAGGCAGTTTGAATTTTCTCGATATTCCTTGTCTCAGTCAGTGGGTTATTTGCCTGATAATAAGGTCTGTTCTTTAAACTAGCTTGAAAATTTTGATCTCTGCCATAAAATTTAAGTAAATACCACAATTTTGATGTGTTTATGTCTTAAATGCAGTCGTTGTTAAGCAGTGGCAAAATGACAAACATCACACTCAAAGGTTATGGTTAAAAACTCATGCATCCTTGATGCAGTTCATGCATCGCATGATGTTAGCTTTGTGCCTCTAATGATTGCATTTATGGTTCAAATACCATAAACTGGTGTACTTTTGTGAGGGTTGGATTGCTGAAAAAAATGTATAAGTCTCATAAACATGAACTACAGAGCTTACTTTTATTAATAATTGAAAATCCAATATGAAAATTCCTTTGGCTTTTGGTTGAGGGAACAAATGGTGATGCTTACATCTGAGTTGATCTAGAAAAATGCATCATCCCTGTGGCACACTGTTGATATGTACTGGTTGTATATGGCAGTAGCACCTCAAGGGGATATCCACTTAGCATGTGTTCAGCCATTATACAATAGGCTACTATGTCCACCACAGACAAGGTTGTCATTCAAAGCGAATCAATGCCAGCCTGTGAGCCATTTAACATTGGCAGGATATTTGCCTGCCATTCTACAAAATGGAATATGAAAGGCCCAGTCAGTAAGGCCGTCAGGTCCGAGTTTAGCCAGCTCTCCTGCAGACAGGACCCTGACCAGTCTGGAGTCGTATTAACTGCTGCTTGTAAATATTATATAAGAGTATGAAGTTGACTAATGAATGCAGGCACTGTCCAGTTTGCCAGCTCAGGGGGGATGATGACAGCCCACCTCAACAATGCAGACATTTAGGAGAGCTGTTATGTGTTTGTGAGTGTGGGTGTGCGTTAAGGAGGTGTTCTTCACTTGCAGCCTTGAGTGCTTGTAAAGTGAGAAACTTCATACATAAAGCAGGTATATCTGTTTTTCTTCTAACATTCCTCATTTCTCCTCCAGATTCATCCTGGAATCTCGGGCAGCTCTCTCTCCTCTCGAAGACATCGCCCGCCTGCCTGTTTATGTCAACATATATTAGAGTCCCATACAGTATCTAATCCCCTTTGACAATGATAAGTTCCCTGTTAAGCTGGTGGGGAGCTGATTGGAAAGCTGGGGTTCATGTGGGAGCGGACTCTGGAGACGCAGTTGCAAGAAGCAGTGAAGAATCAGAGAAGCCAAGAGTCCTGCTGGTAACTGATAACAACATAGACAAAAAGTCAGTTATACAACTACATCTTGTATGAGCTTTACAGAATGAACAAATCACAGGACACATATTTGAGAAGCTGCTGCCTTGAAGGAATGTCTTCAGTACAAATGCTATTACAGAGTCTCTGCAAAAAGAGACTGACGGAGATCTGAGAGAGCAGCCTGTCACTCATTTGGATAAAAGGATGAATTCAGCACAGCACAGAATACATTTTTTACTGCCCTATTAATGATAATTATTATTATTGATAATAATAGACCATAATAGCCCTGCTCTATATTAAATGTTCCACAATGATTTGACACTATATGAATAAAACTCCTCTGTGAAAACAGCCTTGTAAAGGAGCACTATTCCCATCTAAAATGCTTTGAAAATCTGGTATCTTGACAGAGACAAAGAGAGAATCTTAGAGCTCATAACTCCTTCTGCCAGAGGCACACCTCTAAAACTGCAACAGCTTGTGTGTTACTCAGTTGCCTTGCTGGAAGAGAAGGTAGCAGGCATCAAGGCTTGCTGGAGGCAACATACCCGAACAAACGTCCACTGGCAGGCAGCGCCTTCTTGACAACACACAAACTGCATCTTTAAGCAAAGATTAGTTTAAGGATTACAGGGCTGGATGCTTTTAGCTCCTTCAGAGTATTCGATCCCTTTCCTCCGAGAGTTAACCCCCCCCCCCCCTTCACTCATCCTTTATACTCATTAAACAGAATGGAGATGTGTGATGGAGCAGGGAGGGAGAGGGAGAAAGAGAGAGAATTAGATTCTCTGACACCCCGCTAATTGAGCGATCTCCTTTGCGCTTGGCCCAGCCTGCCAAGTTTTAATTAGCAACTAATCAAATCAATATGGAGCCCGCCATGTGTAGAGAAAGGCACCTAGATCATGGGATAGATGCCCAGAGCACATCTGCCTTTGACCTTTCACCTGGAGGCTGTGAGTGATGACAGCAGGCGTTGCTGATGTGGGTAGATTGCTTTGGGATCAATTGAGAAATGACCATTTACATGAGAGGGAACGACAGATTTGAACTCTTGCAGATATTAGGCTGTGTATTTTGCCTCTCAGGTACACACAAACTGATGAGATCACAGACATTTTTTCCCCTTCTGCATCATTTAATTCATGTAATGGCAACTGACTGCAAACAACAGAAAGACTGTTTATAAACTCTCAAGTGCAACATCCTGTATAATCCAATTCTTTATCCATCCATCTGCCCAATAATCCACCAACACTTTGATTTGAGCTAATATTAAACATAGCACTTCAACACTACCATGAACAAGTGCCAAACTGAAAGGGTTACTGAGGTTTTTATCTCAAATCAAAGTGTTGATGGATTACTGAACAAACAGTCAGATCTAGTCAAGTCAAGTCAGTTTTATTTGTATAGCACCAAATCACAACAAAAGTTATCCCATGACACTTTACAGGTAGAGCAGGTCCAGTACCACACTCTTTCAGGGAATTTACACCCAACAATTCTCCATGAGCTAGCACATCCTGCAACAGTGTGGTGACGAAAACCTTCCTTTTAACAGGCGGGAATTTTTGAGAATCCAGGCTCAATGAGGACGGCCTTCTGCTTTGACTGGGTGGAGGGAAACACATCAGAAGAGTGGGGCGGAGACAAAGACAAATGATGGAGAAAGACAGACATACAGAAGAAAAGAGAGGGACAGATAAAGAGGGAGTGAAAGAGGAAGAGAATGATAAACAGACGGGGATGTGAACAGGTGATGCTAAGGGTGGCAGCGTGAGCTTCTTCAGGTCTGTAGCCTCCTCCAGCAGCAGCATCAGTCAGGGATCTGGGAAGTTATACTGTACAATGCACTTGAAAGTTTGTAAACAGATATTTTGGGTCAGTTTTGCTATTGATTTGTTGTCCTAGCTGCCGTTAGCCATAAACTGCAATTAGTTTCAAGCTAAAAATAAGTGATGGGGTTTTTTTGCCCTCTGGAATCACAAAGAAGTGATGCAGGAGAGTCAAAAAAATGCCTTTGACCTAGAGACTCTTATTTGTGAGTTGTTGAAGTATCACTTTTACAGCAGTACAGTCCACTTTGTATCGTTCCCATGCAAGAATGAACACCAAGAATGCTTGTGAATGGTGTATAAACAAGGTTGTATTTTCTCTGTTACTCCACACATTTTCAAGAGAATCAATTTTTAATACATATTGATGACACGTGAACCCTCCATCAGACACACCTGTCCTAACAAACCCTCGGAAAGCGTTAATTACACAGAAATATGGAATGAAGTGTTGTGAAGCAGAACCACTTCTGCTCTCTCATCCGCCTCAGGAAGCTGTCAACACGTCCTGACCTCCCCTGGAGGCGTCCAGCTGGTTCTGACATCTTCTAGAGCCCCTAGGCTCCTACAGCTGCTACCTCTCTCTCTCTCTCTCTCTCTCTCTCTCTCTCTCTCTCTCTCTCTCTCTCTCTCTCTCTCTCTCTCTCTCTCTCTGCCACATAAATACGTACACACTTAAATAACAGGAAAAATTATGCATCATCATTCACATAGGACCACTAAGATCCATACACATCTTGTCACATGGGCCCTCCAGAAGACTTGCGTTCTTTGCTCTCAACAAACACAAAGTCAAGCATTCAGTGCCTTTACTGGCTGACGACATTTATGGCTTTCTTTTGCTTGAAGAGACAGGGTGATGTCAGTGGGAAGTGAAGTCATTTCACAAAGTCTTTGGTGTTGAGAGGTCATTGCCATTCAAATGAAAAAGCTGAAAAATATCAGCATGCATCGACGCTGCGCTTTCTGGATTTGGGGTCAGATATCATAATTCTTCTTTAAACTGTTGGTCAGAATGTCCAGTAATGAGGCACAAAGGTGATAAAAGCCTCACATAATTGAACACTAACTGTTGCTTCGTACAGCAACAAGTGCACCCACAGCCAATTGTTCTAAAGCAAAGATAAGACAATGTTTAATTTGAGGAGGGGTGCCAAGATGAAAGTGGGGTTTTCCCTATTAGTGCCTTTAGAGATAAGAGAGTATGTGCAGGAAGGATTTTCTTCTGTAATGGCTCTGAATCTTGCTCGGAGGAACACTGAAGACTATTAACATATTTAGTGACAATCTTTGGTTTTCACACAGTTCTGTCTAATTTCGAAGGGTGTTGTCATAATCTTTGTAAGTGAAATGCTCATGGTTGGAGGGCATAATAGAAAAAAAGGCTTTATTTTTGAGACATAGTGAATATACCACGTCAAACATGATGATTCACCACCTGTGAATAATAAACTCCCTCAGATGTTGGCAGATGGCAGCCGGCAGCAGCGAGCACACAGAAAATATCCATCAAGAAGCTGATGACCTGCAGAACAAACAGGTGAAAGAACCAGATTTTTTTTGTATCCAGATTTGAGTTCATGTAGCAAAAATACAGCAATGATCTCTTAAAATGTTTAGTAATGCAGTGCTGTATAACGTGGTAACATGAATACCATGTTAAATGACACATGGCACAAGTTGATCCAATCAGACGGTTTGTGTGACTGTATATCTAAAAATTGCTATCACCTATGATGTATATTTTTTTTTAAGTTGCACTCTCACAATTCTAAATCTTTCAAACCCAGAGAAAATTGTAAGCAACTTCGAGGTAACAATCCATTTCAGCTGGTAACGTGCTGGTTGCTTTGATACAGCCTTTTTCTCCCACACAGAACAATGGTTTTATTAATTACATGCCACTTCGCAACACAGTTATCAAATAAGCCGTAATTTATATTATTGTCTTTCAAGCTTACTCTGATGTGCTAAGATGTGGCCCAACCCAGCCCTTGTCTATGAACCCACCCCAAAATATGATTGGGGTGGGTTCATAGACAAACAGTATATACAAACAGGTTTTGCACATTGTTCTAATAAATGAGTTCCACTTGGTCCAAGCAAGAATGGCCTGTAATAAGAAACAAGAAAAACAGTTTTCCTGTATAAAGTGTTCCATAACATTTACATTTCTCAATTGATTTCCATCCATCCATCCATTCATTTTCTTCCACTTATTCTGTTAAGGGTCGCGGGGCGGGGGCTGGAACCTATCACAGCAGTTTTCAGGCGAGAGGCGGGGTTCACCCTGGACAGGTCACCAGTCCATTGCAGGGCCAACACATAGAGACAGACAACCATTCACACTCACAGTCACACCTACAGTCAATTTAGAGTATCAATCAGCCTCGTCCCCTCTTGATGTCTTTGGACTGTGGGAGGAAGCTGGAGTACTAGAGATAACCCACAAAGGAACAGGGAGAACATGGAGACTCCACACAGAAAGATTCTGTGACTGAGCCGGGGCTCAAACCCGCAACCTTCTTGCTGTGAGGCGACAGTGCTGCCCACTGCACCACCGTGCCACCATTCAACTGATTTCCATGAATCATTATTATATTCTAGGGATGTTACCTACATAGAGTAGGAAATTTTCCTCTACAGTTAGTTGCTATAGAGATGAGAATATTTAAACACCTGCTAATAAAGTCAATATTTTTTGTGGAAAAAAAAATTCATTTTCATGACATGTACAAATGTTTTTGTCAAGCATAGATTTGGCTTGGCTCGAATCCATCCATCGACTGTCTGTGGTCATACATCCACACACACGTTTTGGCTAGTCTTTATCTGAGCTTTATAGCTTGCAAAAAAACACCTTCCTACAAGGTGGATGAGAGTCATGAGAGTCAACCAGTTACAGGCCACAGTACCACCGAGTGAAAGGAGTAGCAGCACTTCACAAGACGAAGGGAACTGTACCCAGCAACACCTTTCACGTGATAAAGCAATCTAACCCAGTGTTTATATTAATATGTTGATAAGAGCAACTTGACAATCAGCCATAGCAACGTCCATTTAGCAACATCTGATTTGATAACATTTGTCAAGGAAATAGTCATAAAACATCATTCATGGTGGCTTGAAAGCAGAGGTTTATTCCACACCATGGAAGCCACAGTAAAATCCATTCAAACTCACCAGGTGTGCAGAACCCAAACAAATGCAGCCTCAGAACACAGAGGTATCGGTTACTTTAATAACGGACCACAATTGACTAGATAAGACCAGTGCCTTATTTTGTCATCTGGTTTGGAGGACTTGTCGGGTGCGGTGAAATTATATGCAATGTCATGTGACATGATATAGGGTTTGTGTCAATAAGTAACAAGTCGTAGTCGCTCATCATTATTTAACCCACAACGGTGATCATGTCTTGGCCCATGATTTACAGCAAGGAATATTCTGTATCCCCACGTACAAGGCCAAACTGCTCTGTGTTGCTCAAGGTGATCTATAGTGGACAAATGGGAGGCCTAATTAATAAAGGCAGCCTCTCGCTGGCACCTCTTGGCCTCCCTCTTATTATATGTTCATTACCAGCTTGTGTTCATTGCCTGCTAATTAACCATTGCTTAACATGCAGAAGGGGAGGGGTAGGAGACTGGCTGCAGCATGGTATAAATGTGGGTGGCCCAGCATGGTCCTCAGAGGCAGCGGTGGGATCCCCAGTTAGTTGTCAAAGATGGGACAAGGAGGAGCACAATGCCCTTGAGGACCGCCACAGACTGCGGGGCAGAAAGGATGGCTGCATTCACCACCATAAATTCACTGCTTCCTAACTATCTCATTCATCATATGCACACCATACTCCCCTGCATTATGAATACCCAACACACAAAATAGACACACCACCCACCACTACTACCTCCCTGGTTCATCCTAGTAAATAAGGCATGCAGAAGGAGATAAAGCCCATAGTGAAAATTGTGAGATAAGTGTTTCAGTGAAACGACCATATGACAATGCAGAGCCCTCTATTTCACCTTGGAGACAACGGTACTCCTCTCTCACTCCCTCTACAAAAAGTATATTTTCATATCTTCCTCTCAGCTGTTCAGCCATTTATTCCGGAATTTCTCCAGGTCTTTGTAGATATGGCGCCTGTCGGAGCAGTGTTGGGTCCTAGAATAAATCTCATGGCTGAAAGTAGAAGTGCAATACAGAGCAGTTGCCATGCATCTCCAGAGTGGTAACAAGCAAGATGAATTCAAGAGTATGTTTACGCTCAAGGAAAAGGTTATTGTCTGTTTTTCTTTCCCTGACTTTCACTTGGCAAAGCAAAATTTAAATGATTTCTCTTTCAATAGAATGTTTCCTTCTGCCGTGGTCTGAAAAAATTCTTGAAAAGATCCAGTGGAAGAGGAAAGAACATGTAAACATTGTCCAAACCTATAAAAAAGTTGAGTCAATCCCCTTATTTTGCCCATCCAATTTCACTTGCCTCAGCGCCTTCATTTCCCTCATTTCAGTGCGACCCAGCTACATTGAAGATGTAGATCTATGGCGAGTAAAAAGAAACGTCTCTGTTCCTGCTGAATCTATGTTCCTACCTCTACTGCTACTCCAATATTAAAACTGCTATCTCACAATCAATCATAATTAGGCTTGCTGCTCGCCAACCAGACTGGCCTGAACGCAGGAGCAGTCCATTGACGATGACACATGTTGCTACTGCCCTCAAGTGTTCAAACAGGGAACAGCAGCAGCCCAGAGGGGAGCAGTTTTACCCCGTCTTTAAGAGCTCGACATAAAAGACACTTTTTCCACTGCATTATACCATCTCTACTCGACTTGATTCATTTTTCACATCCCATGGAGCAGGGATATAATAACAGCATTTCTACAGGAATCAGACATTCAAATTGAATGCTTTTTAAGACCATTTCAAGATATTTTTTACAGAAAATGTAACATATTTTCCCCCAAAACACATTTTTCTCATTCAAGCATTGCAGGTATACATTAGTAGCATAAATGTGGTCTATGCGGGAATATGTTAGAGGAGGTTACATTCATTTAAATTCTATTAACAGGTAAGTGACATTATATAGTTTAGAAAAGAAAAATAGTATTAGTTTAGAGACAGGTTTAAAGATTTCTAACACCAGAAATGCTGACACAGAAAGGCTTGACTCAGTTTGAGTTTAAAAAAAAAACAACATAATTCAGTGAAATGAATTAGCCATCATATTAGATCAGATGTTTTTGACAATAAATACATAATAAATTCAAATTTATGACCAATGACTTTTACACTATAATATTTATAACATTGATTTAAGACAATTTAGACACTTTTTTTATCAGATCAAGTAATTTCTATACGATCTTTACATAATCATTTGGGTCCCATTCCAAATATCTTTCTTTTCACAGGTGACCTGGCCATGTCAGTCATTAATAAAGTTGAAGATGGAGACACAAACAGAGACAAAATACTATTAACAGTCATTGAACTGCACAGTAAAAGAGAGTGCTCCATGAGTCAGTCAAGCTCAAAACAACCTATGGAATCTAGATATGTTCTTTTGGATTTTAAAACATTTCAATCTGGTATAAAACCATTTTATTGAGTTTTAAAGTTGTAACTATACATGTGCTTTCATGCTTGTTTAGTATTTTTTTTTACTGAAGATGTTGCTGAATGTTTACCTGCAAATGTGTTTTGGAAATTCTGTTCTTCTGATTGATGTCTAACAGCAGAAAATCAACATGATTTTGACTGGAAACCAGAAGGTACGTAGTATCAAACATGTTGGGAATGTGGTGGACAAACAGCTCAATGCATTTAAACACTTCTTCTATTTCCCACCAGTGTTTCTCTTTGAATCTGAAAGGCGACTATTCCATCCATATCATATCATCACATTTTTACAAGTGCACATTCAACAAGAGACCTAAGTGAACAGCTCTCTTGCTCCCCCTGCCTCTCTTTATCAAAGAAGGCCAAACACCAGACCGTTAACTTCACTATTAATGCATTCTATTTGTTTTGAGAGCTGTGTATCTCTTCTCTGGCACACTTGTGCTTTAAAGCCTTCAGGGACATCTCCAGAGTTACAGTGAACATATGGTAGAGATGTTCCAGGCTGCCAGGCACTGCACTCTGATCCTCACGTCGACGCTGCCATATTGTCTTCACAGGGAGTTTTTTTTTCAGACTTCACGTGATCATTTTAGAAGTGGAAAACCGTTGAGGCTGACATAACTGCAGTATTTACAGTATATTTCACGTATTCTTCAGTTTTTTCAGAATTACAAAATGACTTCAAAGATATGACAAAGAAATTCGACTATCAGAACAAACCACTTAACAGATTCTTCACTTTCATTGTTATTGGACTCTAAAAGGTCTTCAGCCCCCGGACAAAACTGAGCAATTACCCTTTCTAAGAGGTGAGGTTCTGACATCACCTCTGGGTGTAATGACACCCATTTCTGTTCTGTTTCCCAGAAAAAAATTTAAGTTCCTGAGGTTCACATCAACATCCCGGGATTGCATAAACCGTCGGCAGCTCAGATTCCTTCCTTTCGTTACCTCTGCCAAGGAGGTCATGTTTTTTGTAGCGTTTGCCTGTTTGCAGAAAAATACATGAATAACTGAGTTAACTTGGTGGTAGTGTGTTACATGGGCCACAGATAATGTTGGGAAGGTCCATTTCACAAGGATACTTTTATATATATATATATATATATATATATATATATACAGTATATATTGCGTTTGGCTGTGTTCAGCTTGACAGAGGTATGTGCTCGCCAAGTGCACTCTAGCTGTATATGCATTAGTTTTAATCCCATAATTCACAAAAAAGTAAATGTAGCAGTGTACAAGATAAATGTTCAAGTTTAGTTTTTGTTTTTTTCAAACACTTTTATGGATTCTAGGTTTATTAGCCAAGTTTTTTAATGTGTTACTACTGCTGAAACCTCCTCATTATTCATAAAGGTTTACTGCTGATTAGAACTCCTGAGAATAAACCAAACAGAATCAAGGGCCAGTAAATTCTCGACTTTTTAAAAAAAAAAAAAAAAAAATTTTATTGTTCTTTAGTTTCTCAAGTCATTTCATATTATACTTGTTATTTCAAGATTTGACAAGCCTTATTTTGACGAGTGGCATATCACTTTTATCTTGCTGAAAGAGTATTTAAATTCAAAGTGCACCAGTGATTAGTTTTTGAAAAAAAACTAAAAAACAGACATCTCTCCTGAAAAGCCGGCTTCCACTGGTGTCTGGGAGCATTTCTAGGCTCGTGCTCTTTTAGAGATATGTGTTTAGAAGATAAAAAAATTGAAATCAAAGTTTAATATGAAAAAAAAACAGCAGATGAAGTCAGAGTGGGATGTTTTGAGGGTTCTTGACTTCAGGACCATTATGAGGTCGGGTCCTCTTGGTCAAAGAACCAAGAAGTTGATCCTCAGATGTTTCCCATGCTCCTCTCTGTCTGCGCATGCAGATGTTGCACTGATTTTTTACTAAATTCCCAACTTTTTCAAGTTAAAGCAAACGGTACATAAGTCATCAGAACTGTTTACTCTTCCTCCCAACAATATGGCATACCCTAGGAAGATTAAATGTGAAAACACTCAGTGCTAACACAGCAATAAAAGCCCCACTTCTATACTATTTCTGATCTATTAAAACAGCAGCAACATAAATGTTTTTTTTTTCTTTTACAAGGCAGCACTTAAGTGCTATGAAGCCATGAGGGAGGCAGGCAGGCAGTGTGCTCTTAGCCCATGAGGAGCACTTGGACAGAGCTGTTGCATTAGCAGTCCACCTCTCCTCCTCTTCAAAGAGAACAGCAGTCAGGCTAGAGGTTGGGGACAAGACGAAATTCACAGAGGACCTACGAAAAGGTCACACTGGTAAGAAGAAGTGAGGGCTTTTTTCTTTTTTTACAGTCAACCATAGAGCAAAGACGTCACAGCTCTTAATGGCCAGTAGGGCTAACAGCTGCGACATGGATGTGCTTATTCAGCCTGTCTAGTGAACAGGCATAACTTTTTATTAAGAAAAGTTGTTCTTCAAGGTGTTCCAGTGACAATGGGAAACCAACCAGCTGCACTGTTGTAGAAAGTTTCTTGCCTTTCAGACTCACTGCCACATTTTTGATAAATGGCTAAGTGTGTGTGTGTGGGGGGGGGATTAGGACATCTCAGTGTGGCAAGATCAAAGTAATCAAATCAGTTTACTGAAATTCAGCTTTTCACACCAAGAAAACTCTTATACGACCCTCCCACAACATCATTATACTGATATATTGCTGAGCCCCAGTTCAAGCAGCATGGGCTTTTATTTGGCATCTCTAGATGCCAGTCATCTAAATTTTTAAAAAAATTCAGCTTCATGGGCTGCACGGTGGTGCAGTGGTTAGCACTGTGGCCTCACAGCAAGAAGGTTCCGGGTTTGAGTCCGTTCGGGCGTGGGATCTTTCTGTGTGGAGTTTGCATGTTCTTCCCGTGCCTGCGTGGGTTCTCTCCGGGTACTCCGGCTTCCTCCCACCGTCCAAAGACATGCAATTTGGGGACTAGGCTGATTGGATTCTCTAAATTGACCGTAGGTGTGACTGTGAGTGTGAATGGTTGTTCGTCTCTGTATGTTGGCCCTGCGATGGACTGGTGACCTGTCCAGGGAGAACCCTGCCTCTCGCCCGTAGATGCTGGGATAGGCTCCAGCCCCCCGCGACCCTTACTAGTAAGGAATAAGCGGAAGATGACGATGGATTCAGCTTCATTTTATTGCAGCAGAAAACACCTAACTGACCCAAGTTCGTCAATGTTTGTGATCAATTATTAAGTTACATAACATTGGAACTTATTTAGCTACAGTGTTTTGCAAAAATATTCATACCCCTTGAACTTTTCCAGTTTTCAGATCTTGCCAGATTATTGGATTGGATTGAATTTCAGGTAGGACTTGGACTAGGCCACACACAAATATGACATCTAAATAGGATTTGTTTTAAATCATTCCATTATAACCCTGGCTTTGTGTTTATGGTCATTGTCCTGCTGGAAGGTGAACCTCCAACCCAGTCTCAAGTCTTTCACTGACTCCAATAGGTTTTCCTCCAAGGCTGCCCTGTCTTTGGTTCCATCGATCTTCTCTGTCCGTGCTGATGAGAGGCACGTCCAGAGCATGATGCCACCACGTTTGACAGTAGGAATGGTATGTTCAGAGTGATGTGCAGTGTTATTTTTCCACCACACATCACATTTGGCATTTAGGCTAAAAAGTTCAATTTTGGTCAAATCTGGAGCCTATCCCAGGTGCCTTTGGGCAAGAGGCGGGGTTCACCCTGGACAGGTCATCAATCCATCACAGGACAACACATATAGACAGACTACGGCATCAAATTTACAACAAAAGCCCACCATGAGTGTGTATTACACTCCATGCATGCATTGCACCTCCCATGCATGCACAATTCAGTGAGCACGAGCGCTACTCTTTACTGCAGGCAACTAAAAAGCACGAGTTACAGCTGTGTGTGCTCTCGGTGTATCAATCTGTTCCCTCATTGGTCTACTCCTGCGCGCTCATGTGAAACACTGGAAAAACCAAGTGTAGGGGGGAAAAAAAGCACAGAAACAACCATTTGTCTATGATTGGCCACCTTTCCACATAAAAAAATGATTGTTTGAAATGATTGAAAGCCACTGTATCTGAGAGGAGTTATAGCTTATTAAAAACTGCCGTTATTTTCAAAGAAGACACCCTCAAAAGAATCCCCACTTCCAGAAATGTAATATGAAAAAAGGCAAAATGACAGTTTTTCCCCTGGTTGGTTTTTATTTGCAGTTGTTTACATTTTAGAAAAAGAATCCAAGGATTTTGCCTCCTGTGTGTTTTCGTCTGGCCTCTTCGTGGTCCATGATGCCAGCTGAGGTGGTCAGTACAATGTATCTGTTGGAACACAAGTCAACATGTCAGGATACGCTTCGACCCTCACCTCCAGGAGATGTCTTACAGTTCACTTTCATTTAGCAAACCACAAGCCAGGTGCAATCAAAAGGCTTGAGTGTATTCTTAGTAAGGCTGCAACGATTAGTCGACGTTGTCGACAAAAATCGATAATAGCAATAGCCGACAATGAATTCCATTGTCGACTATTGTCGCCACACGCGTTTTTCCAACAGAGTGAGGCATCTCAACTGATTATAATCTCTGCCGAGAGTCACTCATGTGCAATAGCGTCTCTGTCTCTGAGCGGTAACATACAGGAACGCGGCGTCAACATCAGGTACGCGTACCAAAACTTCTAAAGTTTGGTGGCATTTTAGCCTGGATACGGTGAGTAAAAAGACTACTTGTAAAGGTGGCAAAGCAGACCTTGGTGTCATGGCGGTGATGCAGGAACATTTAAAGAAGCCCGTCGGGCAGTTGAACGAAACAGAGTCTGACTCGCCTCAGTGAGATTCAAGTAACATTCAAGCCAATACGGTTTTTATGACATATATTGTACATTTTATAAGCGTACTTGCGGTATAAAAGAGAGCTCGAGCGTTATGCCAGACTGTGCCTGACAAACGTATTTTGAATTAATGAATGTTCAATGAAAGATGTATTTTTCATTGTAACCATCTTTATTGTTTATTATCATTTGCCACATAATTAAATCAACTTCATGCTAAATTTAAGAAAAAATTAATTATCCGATAGTCGACTAATCGTTTCAATAGTCGGTGACTGGTCGAATATTAAAATAGTCGTTAGTTGCTGCCCTAATTCTTAGTAAAATGTTAAGGCCACTCTCAAACACACACCTACACTACACTAACATATTGATGTTATTTTGATTAAAAAACATCCCATTTATAATGACTGGCAATAGCAGCCAAGACCATTTTATTAGGTCCCATTTTTCACCGATTCCATTCGTCATGTGCAAGGGAAATACACATGCAAGGTATCCATGCTCTGGTTTGTACATTAATTCTGTAGTCACTTCATCAACACTTTTAGACAACACTAGATAAACAGGAAGCTTAATACAACTGAGGGCTGAAGTAGGGATGTGCTTGTCAGAAAATGTCGATGACATCTCACATAAATAATTTAACCAACTTAAAATGACCAATACTTAAGAGTGGCTGATTGTGACCAATCGGCAATACATCTTTGGTGACATCAAAAACCACAGAAATCCATTGTTAATACTTATCAGTTAAAACCTCCCTTTAAACTGGGGATGGGCAATAGGCTCTACTTCCAGGTTTCTGGCCAATACAGATCACTGGTAGATGATCCAGTTGTGCAGGGAGACAGAAGAACCATCACAACATGGCAGGGAGGCCAAAGCCAACAGCAAAGTTGTGCACAGTTGCAACTGTGCTGAAGCAAGACCGTGTCAGCTCAAAACTCCCCTGCACTCACGCTGTCTGGGCATGCTTGTACTATCACTGAGCTACAAGAGTCTAATATTTGGTCATAATCTCACAGATCTGAAGTTGTAGTTCCACTCCAATGTCAGGCTGAATATGCTACACATTGTAACACACTAACGGGAGGTGATCAACTCGCATTGCAAACATGAGCTTCGCTTTTTTTTAAACTTCACATACAGTGAGTGGCAGGTGAAAGACAGGCAGCATATATAATAATCTCATCTTCTTGCTGGCTGCAGCATCATCCGTCAAATCTGGCTATTTTTCCTCCATCTGCTGTAGTTTACTCTCATATTGTGTGTGCGGCTGCTGTCTATATGTTAAAAAAAAATGTACCAGAGTAATGGAAAAGGGCCATTATAGGCAAACTGGGTCATATTTAAGGGTTTGGTGGACTTGTTAAACTATTCATTATCTGCTTAAGTCAATCTGATCATCTTTGGAAAAATCTATTATTCGTCTTTTCAATCACTGATTCATGATGTGAGCACCAAACTGCACTTTATAGAGATACCATTTCTTTCTATGACTGCTTCTCATTACCTTTAAACTACAAGTTTGTGCATCTGTTGATGGCTTGCCACAAAGGTCACATAGATGCAGGGTTTCCAGCAGCACTTTACAGAATAGGCGGCTGCCTAAGAAACAAACACCTGCCGCCTAAACGAACATCTTCAAAAAAAAAAAAAAAAAAAATTGCTTTGTTATTCTGTCCTGCTTTCTTCCTTGCATTCCAAATTCCAAACCCCAAACAACAGCAGTCTCACTTCTCAGCAGAACGCATAAAAAAAAACATGTCATGAATCGGAAAAGAATCAGTTTCTAAGATCTTTAAATACAGCAGGTCTATGCGGTATGCCTCCAAATCATGAGATGCGCCTGAACACAGCATTTGCTGGTTGAACGTCATTGTGTTATGTCGCTATCTAACATCTTTTGCCAACATCCAGGAAAGAAGAAAAATAAAACTTTTTGGGAAGACTGGAAATCATCTGGAAATTGGATAGTCGACCCTTCTTCTATTTCATATAACAGTTGTTTTTTTTTAATACTTAGTGTTTGTAAAATAATTTCTCAATATAGTAGATCTGTAGTCTATATCGTCCACCCCACTGCCTTAACTAACAAACTTTCTGTGGGAAACCCTGTAGTTGCCAGTTGGTGTAGATGAACGAGAATAAAAGACCAGGTTCTGTAGCAAAAAGCAGAATGTTATGTCATTAAGAGCTACTGTAATTAAGGCAAATGAAGCCAGGCTCGCCACAGATGACAAGGTAAGTGACAGCCAACTGCTGGACAGCTCTTACCAAACAAAAGCTACATCACAGTTATCAGTCACTTGATCAATACAGTCCAGTGTCTCCCTGCTCAGAGGATCTCTGTCCAGCACACTACTGACACCCTTGTAAAGTAGCAGACTGCTGGGGTGGAGACCTGGGTCTGCATTCACAATAACTCCAAACACATTGCGACTGGCAATTCCTCAGCATGCATCTGATCGACTGCAAGGATTTCTCAGATGTCACATACTTTTAAAAAAATAACTGGTTATGTGCAGGTCAAGATCCAAACTCTTCCTTAAAGTTGAATATTATTCTGTAATAAATAGGTTATTTGTACTGTCAGAATTCTCACCCAAACTGTCTTGAAGGCAGGAGGTTGTTCTGCCATTTCTCCAGGTCCTTGAGCTGGAGATCAAAACGTGGACTGATCACACCACACTGCAGAGACACAAGAAAACACTGATTAATACACAAATCATTCATAGGTGCACAAACTAGAATACCACAGTCTTAGATGTAAAACAGGTAAATTTCCCTAAGCTCAGAGTAATTGGATTAAGTTGTATTAAGACATCCATTTCTAGTACCACTGTAGGACCCTTCAGACACTATAAAGGGGTGTGACCAGGCAAACCAGCGGATTCACACTGTCAGCAAAAATGGAAAGGCATTTTTTTTTAAAGTAACAAGTGAGCATCAACATACAATGAATCTGAAATATGTAATTCACCCAAGTTTTGTCCTCATTAATTAGTTGTAGCGTTGACAGAATTTGCGTAAGTCATTTGTTGAGTATGCCACGGGTTTTGCCCAGAGGAACATTAAGGGCAATTAGTTAAAACAAGGTATATCCAAAGGTTTAAATTTTGTGTTCAGTTTCCTTACTAGCACTGGCCAACATAACATGGTCTATTAAGGAAAACAGCATGACTCATGCTGCACTTGGCTTGTTTATATCAGCGGTGCAGTCATAACATTTCCATTTAAAAACAAGAATGTGCTTTTACAACACTTTGTAAAGTGACAGTTACAAATGGAAACAAGAGATTTCAAGGTTCATGTGCACTTTGTGAGCTCAAAAACACATTCCCCAGGAGTAACCCAGTGCCTTCTCAGCCAAATTGTGACTTCTTTGAGCTAGAGCATTGGTTCCTCCTCCTCTTGTTTTATAGTACATTGGACGACATTGGTCCATCCCCGTGATGCTGCATCATTGAGTGAAAAAGTAGTGGTTGATTGGACTGAATATTCTATTAGCACATCGGTACAATTGGTGTTTCACACACATTTCCTTTCCACAAAGGCAAGTGAAATGCTTGCAGTGTCAAGCCTCACTTAAACAGTTAAAGTTTTTACCTTGTTCAGCCTTCCTGTGAGATTGACGACTATTTTCCCGGCTCTGTGGTCATCAATGATCTCAAACTCACCAATGTAACCTGGAAATATGAAACACGAATAGCAGAACTTTAAACATTCACATTTTACAAGCTCAAACAACATCAAAGCTACATGTCAGTCACATATCTTGGCTTTGACATGTCACATTTTCCTTATTTCCATCTTTTTGTCCAACTGCACATTCCTTGATTTGACCAAAGCATCGAAACTATTACTTTGCAAACTTGAAGGCTTTTTGTGATAATGTACTAATCCATGGAAAAAAAATTAATACGCACCGTGCTTCATCATTACGGTTAGGAAGCGCACAATGACCTTGGAGCAGGGCCGAATGAGGACCTGCCGTTTCCCACGCTTCTCCGCATTGTTGATGCATTTAAGAGCATCTGCGAGAACGTTCATGCGCACCATGATGCCTGGAAACAAAGTAAAGGAAGTGATGTTGATAAAGAGAAAAAAAAATTTAAGTTGCAATAACTTAAGAATAACACTGTGTAGTACATTTGTTACTCATTTTCATAGTACCTTACAGATTGCACTCTTACAGCTAATACACTAGGAGATACATTTGAAGTATTTCAGCACATTAGTTGACAGTTTGCATATATTAGTGAATTAACCAATTATGTCATCATTCATCCTAGACATAAAATATTACCATCAGTGAAATGTAACAACGAACATATGATTTAAAACATAAATGTCAAATAGCTATGATAAATAGCTATGATAAAATATTCACTTCACAATGTCCAGCCAAACCAACAACGTCGAAAGTAACACCATTTGCTGAGTTAGCTACTTGGCAAAGGTCTCGATATATGTTGAGTTGACGTTAACAACTTCAAAAGGTCACACGTAGCAGGTAACACTCAATTATTTTGAGACACATTATGGGTAAAATGCCACAACGGCATGCTCGAGCCCACCATACATCACACAGTTTAGCCTACGTTAGCTTGCGTAGCAGCTACCTAGAAAACAATTACGAACCCGCAGGTCAAAAATACATTTATGATGTCGATCGCTTACATTAAAAGTTCGTAGAGGCAACAAGAAGCTTAACATTTTGGCAAAAAAAATTATATGTGTAGTGTGTAGCACCAAAGTTAGCAATCACGGCGCCTAAAGCACAACGACTGATGGGGCCGAAAAGAGGGACTGGTGAGGGGATATTGTCACCCAAGTAGTGACTATTTGGAGCTATTAACCAAGACAATACTTATCTCAAATAACTACTTTATTGTCTAGCTTCCAGATTACCTCAAAATATGAACAAAATACAAATAGATTCCTTAGATAGGGAATAGATTGAAGGTTACAGCGTAAAAAGACATCTTACCGGTTCTGCAATATGGCGGAAAGAGGAAGTAGAAAGACTCAGCAATGCATTATGGGTTTAGCAAGAACATTTCAAATGGACAACAACGAGATTTATATATTTTTTATCTCCTAACAACTCGGTTGTGTTAACGCAGTGATCCACGGCCAGAAAAGCTTTATTTGTTTCTTTAATTTACAGTAATATGTGCTGTAAGACAGAGATATATATCTCATTATCAGGCTTCGGGATCCTTGATAAATATGTGTAACATTTTAATAAGCGCCTCCTAGTGTTGAGGATGAATAACTGTACTCAGAGGGTCTTCAATCAATATATGTTGCTAAAACTGTAAATACGTTAATACATATATATATATCATACATAGATGGATAGATAGATATAGAATTTATACCCCAGCATTTGTGAATATCACATAATGTCAAAACAGGTTTTAATCTTGCATGAAAATCCATATTTCACATGTATTTTCACAATTATCTTAATCTTAATCTTTACTCTCTCTCTCATGGGTGGCATGGTTCAGAGGTGGAGTGGCTGTCAAGCAGCTGAAAGGTTGCTGGTTCAATCCTCACACCCCATGTGAAGTGTGCTTGAGTAAGATACTGAACCCATAATTGCCCCTGATGAGTAGGTTTGCACATTGCATGGTGTAGCAACTCATAATGTAAAAACTTAAATGTAATAAAAATTCAAAATGTAATAATTGGCTCATGTAATAAAATCATGAGTGCATAACGTAATAATGTCTTTGCGCATAACATAATAATGTAACAATTTCTTACATTATGAGCCCAACTATGTAGCGACCCATAATGTAACAATGGCTTATACTGTGAGAAGTGTCATGCTTTCACCTCTGTGACTGTCAGTCTGTATGTCAGCAGAATCACAAAATTTATGCAAAACATGGTGTAGCATTAAGCCCATAACGACCACACCTGCACACTGACTACTTAGAATTCACTGACAGGCAGAGGCCTGTGTTTGACTATGATTTGTACACAGGGAGGGGGACTGAAGTTCATGTAGTTTAAGAGCATTTTCCTTCCATTCATCCATCCATCCATTTTCTTCCACTTATCTTGTTAAGGTTCGAGGAGGGGCTGGAGCCTATCCCAGCATCTTTCGGGTGTGAGGCGGGGTTCACCCTGGACAGGTCACCAGTCCATCACAGGTCCAGCACATATAGACAGACAACTATTCACACTCACATTCACACCTACGGTCAATTAGAGTATCCAGTTTGCCTACTTCCCATTTGAATGTCTTTGGACTGTGTGAAGAAGCCGGAGTACCCAGAGAGAACCCATGCAGGCACAGGGAGAACATGCAAACTCCACACAAAAGATGCCATGCCCGAGCCGGGGCTCGAACCCGGAACCTTCTTGCTGTGCTCTGAAAGTTACATTATGAACTGTTATTACATTATGAGTTGCTAAATAGTTGGGCTCATAATGTAATAAATTGTTACATTATTACGATATGCGCAAAGATATTATTACGTTATGCACTCATGATTTTATTACATTATGAGCCAATTATTACATTTCGAACATTTATTTCATTTAAGTTATTACATTAACATTTGCAACAAAGTTTCAATTACAAGCATGATTTTTCAGTAATAAAGGAATCCTAATTGAGGGTTTCAATCTTAAATTTCATAATTTACCAAAAAATATGACTTAGAGCGCAACTAATGTTGTTGATTCTCATGTGTGTTAAGTGAGGAATGATTTTCTTCTTAATTTGCAATATTATTATTGTACATTTTTTTTTAGTTTGTGGGGGATTAATGGGATTTTAATATCCTGGAGCCTATCCCAGCAGCCACACCTACGGTCAATTTAGAGTATCAATCAGCCTCGTCCCCTCTTGATGTCTTTGGACTGTGGGAGGAAGCTGGAGTACCAGAGAGAACCCACACAGGAACAGGGAGAACATGCAGACTCACACAGAAAGATCCCGTGCTCGAGCCAGGGATTGAACCAGGAAACTTCTTGCTTTGCAGTGCTAACCACTGCACCACCGAGCCACCCATGGATTCCATATATACAATATAAGTACAATCTCAGCTCATTGCACCTTCTCACATCGTGTAAAGAGAATGAAAATACAGAAGAAGATGAACATAGAGTTCATAGTGTCAGAAACAGTTCATATTTTTATTTTCATTTTTGACAGCTCAGTTTGATACTTATTACCTGCAGGTACACATTGTCAAATCTTTAACAGTTGACATAATTATTGTACAGTACCAAGATGAAAATAACATATACAGGTAGTAACAACTGTGCAAAGCTTGCTTGACACTGCAAAATAATATTTTTTTTTTACATTGAAAATTACAAAGAATTGCAATACATGGTAAGTATTAATTCTGTACGTCACTTATCACAGATTATCCCGTGGTGAACAAACAAAATATTGCTTTTGTCATAGAATTCACGTCATATAGTTAAAAAGAGATATTCTTGCTTCATAGATTGCCCAGAACACATAAGCAGAAGGATTTTAGTAGGATAGTGACCATCTCTTGTGGGCCTACACTGAATATCAATTATTCATAGTACATTTGCACTACATGCACATAAAATATGTAATATGTGATACATAATATATATTAATGGGTCAGTATATATATAGAAATATATATATATATATATATATATATATATATATGTATGTATATAGCGTAGCATAAGGAGCAGGAGAGGAGAACAAAACTAAGTCACACATCAGTGTCTTTGGAACCGTGTGTGCAAAATTATCGAGTCAGTGTTTATTGTTTGTTTTTCCAGGATCAACTGAACAGTTCGTTTCACAAAAACAAGATTAGAATTTGCCAAAGCATGAGTATACACAGTAAGTCTGTGGTAATTTGCCAAATTAGCTCATTAAATGGTAACAAATGAGTGTTGGCTAGAAATAACATATAATAAAAATGCTATTCAAATGTTTTCTGTCCTGTGTAGGCAACATGTTATTGCCCCTGACAATTTGCATGAGCTTCTCTTTGTGTTCAACTCCTCTACCATGCTCTGAAGGTGAATTTTCACGTCTGATGTGTGTTACATGAGGTATGTCCGACCATCTGATAAAACGGCTTAAGTGAAACACCTTGGCTCCAGACCTAAAGAGCTATCCTCTTGTGTCCAGCAGAGGGTCCAAACCCCTCGGACCAGATGCAGCAACATGCCCCCCAGCCAAGTCATCAAATGAACAGACACATGGAGCATAATGGAATGCTGGGCAGCACTAGACAGAGTAACCAAATTTGTCTTGACTATTTCTGTGGTTACGTTACAATTTCAACTCTGTTCCTCCTCTACTAGGTCTCACTTAAATGGTTCTCTACTTTTAAAATTAACCACCATTGCTAATCATGCTGGCCAAGGAATCTGCATCTCCCTGGGGATCCAGGCCAAGTGCCTGGAGGTCAAGGCCCAGGGCTACCAGCATCTGGAGCAGGGTGAGCTCCTGCTGTGTGGCCTGGTCCACTAAGGCTGGACAGGTAGGGTTACACTGGGGCCACTGGCAGGTGTCCACCAGGTGAAATGGACAACCTTTGGCAGGGGTCCTGTTGTTGCGGGTTGCCTCCAAACTCCTGTCCCAGCAGTGCAGTGCCCGAGGAAGAGAGGTTCCTCGAACTTGGAATCTCATCCAGTTACTGCAAGAAAAATCAGAAATAAATAAATAAAGTTAGAGAAAGAAAATAAAGATGAGAAAGGGAAGCTAAACATGGTTCAGTGAAACCAGTAAACGGGGACAAGTTACTTTGACCACAGTCGATGCAACAACTGTGACATCACCTTAAAGAAACATAGCACTCAATAAATCCACCTAACTTAGAGGGAGTGTTTGAACCACAAGACTGCACTGACCCATAAATGTCCATCCGTGCGGCAGAAGAAAGAGTATGTTTGAGGGTTAGGGAAAGTGTGAAATGGCATTTGGTGACATGAAGAATGTGGCATGATGGATTAGTGGACAGAAATTGCAGCATGAGCTCACTAGGTAGAGATGGCTACTGGGAGAGGTGAGCCAAATATCCATTCTTACCTTTTAGTAACGACTGTATGGGAGAGGCAGGACGGAGCAAAGACAGCTCTGAAAATCACACCAACAACAGACAACAGTCATTTCTGGGCTTTAGCTCCTAACAAGATCTTCTTTTATTTTGCTTGATGATATGTAACTGTAAACTTCTTGCTAGGAACATACGTAACATCTCGAAGGGAGTTCTTGAGTTCCAAGCCCAGGTTCTGGATATACTGCCACTGTTCTGTGGTCATACTCTGTCCTCCCATGTAGATGTTCTCCACCTTCAGCTGGTCCTCATCAAACAACCACTGCACAACAAACAGGGGGGCTACAGGGAAAACCAGAGTTTTCCTATCAATAATCTAATATTTAAGAAGTAACACATTATTCAGCATGACTCTGCACTTCCCCTAGCTCTATGAAGTTTTTTTTCATTGTTTTGGTTTAACGGCTTCCAACTGTTTTGGTTTAATCTACCCGCTTTATCATTCTAATATCCAAATGCACTAAGCTGCGGTGTTGAGGCTCTGATAAAATCAGCAGCATCAAGTAGCAGACAAAGCTAGCATCAGATCATGATAAACATATTCAAGTTTTAAGCTCCTAAAGACACAAACATCATCTCCAGAGGTTTGTAGATAGTTATTCTGATTCCAGTACCTGTGTGAGAAATGCCTCCAACACTGGCAATAAATGCAGGACCAGAAATGGCAAGTATGCCCTCGAATGGGACCCTGATAATTCCCACTTAACTCACTTACCTGTGACTTATATAACAAAAAGGACACCACTGATTACTCATTTTGGCTAAAAGCTGATATTTACTTCAGACAAATACCATGATATTAAGAAATGACTGTTTACATCATTTTAGACATTTTGTATTTTTTCTTATAGCCTAGTGCCATGTTTTGTCATGCAATTAAGTTGAGACAGGCTCTCGTTTGGATCGGTTGACTCTACTTTTGGTATCAGGATTTTGTTATTTACATTGTAACCCTCAGTAGCATCATTAGCATTAGCATAGCATTGCTTCATAGCAATACCACAACGTTATCTCCAGAGACTTCTTGGTAGACGGTCTGGTTCCAAGTTGTTTCTCTGGATCCTTTTGTCCTTTTGAATAGTCAAACACTTCCTAGAATGACCATCGGGTAGTTTTACAATTGCTAGAGTAGCACAACTTTGTGTTTTCCAATGACACACTGATGCAGTGTTTATTCTAAAAATGCTTCTCTGACCAATCAGAGATCTGGAGTGTTTTCACAACGTCTTTCAGCTAAGTTTGCTTTGAACTTTCTGAGGTGATTCTACAAAAACTTCCAGATATTCACCAGATGGAAAACTATAAAAAGGGAGTAAAGTTGAGTCAGGCAGGCACCATGTAGTAGAAAACAAATTCTCACAGAGAATAAATGTGATAGGATGAGGAAAAGCAATCTTGATTTTTTTGTTTGCCATGAATAATATCGATAATTTTAAGTATAGCAGTTAAAAAATAACAATCAACATTGGATTCTATATCTGCGAAATCAAATCTTCACCAATATTTGTCATATTTCTACGCAGATACTGTTCTGATTAGATGGTAAACCTATGTGATAAGCACTGACAGGTCAAAGTGGAGTAGATTTTGTGGCCAAAGAAGCACTGCCACTCCTCTCCTCTCTTATAGAGCTGTCGACATCGATCAGGCACAACTCCATTCCACAGTCTGAGAAAAAAACACAAACTGTCAACACACACAAAATTGTTTCTTGTTTAAGTCATTAGGTTATACAGTTGAAAAGCACTTATGAGTAAAGAGCTGCAACTGCAAGAAAGAATACATGTCATACAGGTTTCAAGCAACAGCTTTACCTGAGTCCTATTTTGATGGCATCTTCAGGTGAGCAGGAAATAGTTTGAGGGCAGTTGGGGGATCTCTGTTGTTTACTTTCCAGAAACCAGCCAGAATCCACTAGACCGCGGACCTGAGTGTCTGCACCCAGCTGCTCCAACTGACTGGCGACTCTCTCAATGTTCAGCAAAACACCTGTACCGCCCGCACTGCAGAGACCCAAGCAATTCACTTAATAATTTGATTTTGAAAGGAAATTTTTAGTTATGTGTATCAAAGGAATGGTGCATTCCAGACTAATTCTGGACTCATCTTTCGACCTGAAAACCATGTAGCTAACCTGTGAGGAATGGTCAACATTACAGAGGAAGGCCCATTATTATAAATGATGTTCCTGTTTGCACATCTTTAGTCTTAGTAAGAGGATGCACCGAAAATGGGCGAGGGTCTTGTTAACATTCTTGGCACTGAGGTGGTCTGAAGTGGCCTGGGGTTGAGCCTGAAACAAATGTGTATAAAGATGAGGCAGAAGCTTGTCTCCAAATCAGTGTCAGAGAGGGACTCACCTCGTGCCAGACAGCATAACAACTTTGGCCTGCTTGATTCCTTTAGGGATGAGGTCTTTGATGACCTCCCGGATAATAAGGGATCCCATGAAAACATACTCAGCTGATAACACACAAATAGGGAACGAAAGGGGAGCAGACCAATGAATGATCAAATATTGTTAAGAGGGACCTAAGTGAAGCAATGCAGGGGCTTTTTGAGAAACGTACTTGCATTTGCAGTCCTATCTTGTTCTTTCTCTCTCCCTTGTCGTGGTCGTGGAGGAGGAGTTGGGGCAGGCCCAGTGCCACTCCACACATCACTGGAGCAGTATGGGATGAATCTGTGACAAAGAAGACATTGAACAGTCCAAAGCTTGAGCATGCAAGTTTGAAGCCATCAACACTATTTCTTTGCTGTTTCGTATCAGAAACTAATAGATCTGTATTCTGATTATACAAAGAATCCTATCATTGATTATTAGGAAGTAGATAGAGGGTAACACAGGTTGCGGGTATTGAGTGAATGTTTTTTTGCTCATAAATTCAGCTTTTGACATGCAGTTGGGAAAGCTGTATATATTTTTTTTAATCTGATATTTCATCTGCACTCGTATTTGTAGTTTTACTATTATTAGGAGTTATTACTGTTAATACATCAGTATCAATATCAATTTATTATTATATTACTACTAATTATTTTAGTATTTTTATCACTGTATTTTTTTTACATCAAGTGTAATGTCAGTAACATCTCATCCTCACGATTATGTTTTTCTGCACATTTCTCAACTGAACCTTTACTTGACTGCACAGTGCAGTCATTTTAAATTGATTAAGTTTCAACTTCAATAGCCATACAAATTATATGAAGCAGAAAAGCAATACACTCCAAAGAAAGAGGTGTGCTCTCTAGTTCATGTCTAGTAGTAATATCTGGTATTGATTTGGAATCATGAGGTCATGTGACCCTGAAGCTATTGAAATGAAGGTTTCCAAATTTTCAGTGAAAACTCTGATAGACCCATTGTTCCTACTTGTCCAGCACAAATCTGCAGATAACAATGATGCACTAGGGCCAAGGATGAGGGAAAAAGGCCAGGCAGAGGATATAGTTTTCATTATGCACTTCAAGAAAAAAAGTCAAATATCCATAAAAAAGACAAAATGTCGAGAATAAAGACGAAAATATGAAGTTTTCTTTTTTTGTCATGTACGTTGAGAAAAAAGTAAAAATATCGAGAACAAAGTCCACCTAATTCAGAGAAAGAAGATTTTTCTTTCAAGATGCATTTTGAGAATAAGGACTACATTTTTCTTAGAAGAAATGACATTTTGAGATTAAAGTCAACCTTTGAAGCTTTAAGTTACTGACATGAAACTGGAACAAATATATATGATTAAGGATGTGGTCATTCCACTTAAGTCACTCACCTTTACATGCAAATATGTAAACAGTTGAGGCTTGCTCTCCCCGCTGTTTGGAGAGGAGCTGGCTTTCTTTTCGACATTTTGCTGGAGAGTAGTTTTAGTGGTTTTGAATATTTAACAGCTAAAGGACCACATATTTCCCTGTGGAGTTGTTGTAACACAGCTGCACACTCACCCAGTGAATACTGGACCTTAACTCTTAAGGTATCTGAGACACAATTCCAAATTAGATGGTGTAGTTTCTCTGTGTGCGCCACATGAAGACATACTCAAGCAGCAAAATATGCAAACCATAAAATCACTTTTTGTGACACCACAAATAAGCATTTAACATCCATCTCAACATGAACGGGGAGAAGTCTGCCCAAACGAGGATCATCTGCACAATATAATAATAAGACACAAAGTGACAACAAACAGGTCCTTACACAATGTTTGCATTGTACCAGTGGGGGTTCTCTTCTACTTGAGAGGACAATACTCCACTTCCTGTAATTCAATAAATCAGAGATAAGACACTGAACATTGCATACGGATGGTAACACTGTGGGAACATATACGACCTGCTTTCTTATGCACAGCTGGCTGACCTACCGCTTTTTGTTTGGGGCCAGGAAGATGAGCTCATTAGTCGGGGGATATTTTGGTACCTGGAATCACAGGTCTCTTTGCTGTAGCAGCACCAGCCACCTAAAAATAATAGAGACTAAAATTAGACATCAAGCACAGTATAGGATACCCCTGTTAGCCCATCATAGAGGCCTGTGAGGAATGCAGCTGCAGCCAGCTAATGAGAATGCGCAGTCATTAAGAGTTGGCAAAAACAGATAGTAATTTGCTGAATGTTACTGAGTACTCATGTATGATTGTCTTTTCCTCTAATACAAAGTGCCACAATGTTGAATCTGCCTTTTTTTTTCATTTTCTACCCAGTTAATTAGCTTCTTCTGTTCACAGATACCTGTTGTGTTTGAGAAATGTGATGTACTGCTCCTCTGTCCAACCAGATCAAACAATCAAGTCAGGCTCATGCAAAAAACATATACATCTCCACCAGTCCACTGAATTAAGGCACAAACCACCGGAAGGTGATGGGACAAAATGACATCCTCATCTAAATTCCAAGGGGAGGAGTCACTCTAAAACAAGCTGACCTTCGTGAGGACTAAACTAACCAGACGGGTCTGTTAATACTCACCTTCCAGAAATAACAGCCATCGGCGGCTTCCTCTGAACTCCTTTAAGTAAAACCTGCAGACGCACAAATAAACACAGAAGAAAAAGCAATGCTTATGGACACGCTGACAGGACAATGCAACATGTCAAATCATCAGACAGGTAAAAATTGACAACTTCAGCTTCAGAAGAACAATACGACTGATGAAACATCTCACCCTGCTGCTGTTCCATCATTGCATGTAACTTGGGTGTTCTTGAGGAAGTGCAGCCTCATATCATCTGTCTGTGGTCGAGCTGCTCGAGCTCCTGCAGCACCCTCCCATCCTGACTCGGCTGCTCCTCCACTGCCTCTTCTGCTGGCAGTGCCTCCAGCGCTCCCAGGATTCACCTCGGAAGGAGACTGGACAGCAACACCTCCTTGGTTCCCAGTGGACTTTTTGGTGGACTTGCCAGTACCTTTAGCATTTCGGTTGTTTTGACAGCAGATTCCCCCAAGCAGAAGCAAGAAAGCAATCTGGCCAAGTATCTTCATATCTGCACCACATGGTTTATTTATTCAAACTCATTCATAATTTAAATGAATATCCAACAATCCCTGCTGCCTAAAAGTCTTTTTCTTGTCTACATTAATCAAGTCAATTTAAAATCAAGAAATTAACATACCTGTCTAGAAGTCAGCTCTGAAGACTGTTGCTGAGGGATATCGCGGGTGCTGCTGAGGAGAGGATAAGACGATCAGAACACTGTTACAAGGTGTGAGAGGAGGATGCCAGTCAGGAGTAGTGATGAAGTATTGACCATGTTTTGATGAAGCCTGCAAATCAGTGGTGAGCTTTATAGTGCCACCATATGGATCAGATTTCCTCCCATTTTCTCTTGCAGCTCCTGCCAAGTCCTGACATAAGCTGCTGACGACACACAGCAAGGGGAGGTACTGGATGGAAAAGATAACATGCGCTTCTCCTCAACATATTTCAAGTCTTCGCACATATCCACCATCAAGCACTTTGCCATCTGACTGGAGCTCAAGAACATACTCTCCTCCCCCCCATCCTCTCTTTTCTTCTCCCTCTGCCCCTAATCCACCTCCGACTGCGAGTCTGTTCATTTAAACATCTACGTGGTATGCATAACAAAATAATAACTTTGCATGGTGACCCCAAGGTCACTGACACACACACCTCAAGCACTTTCCAGTGTGGGAATGAATCATAGCCTAACATCCATCTATGGTTAACAACATTGAAGGCTCTCTTACAGCACAGGTGGTGGACATGCTGTTGGCCGTGGCACATCCTTTTTAAAGATTTTCTTCAACAGCAGCCCCTTTTCACAACCATTTAGAATGCTGTGTAAAGTACGTGTCCTCAACAGGCCTCATCTAAGTACAGAAGTGATGGTATTTCTTGTTTCATAATCTGTCACGTTTATGTAAAATGCAAATAATAATGAAAATATAACTATCTGGTGTTGTAGTTTCCCTTCTTAGGTTGTCAAATACATCTTTTTTTTAAAATCTAGTATTGGGCATATATTTAATATTTATGAATTTAAAACTTGAAAATTGTACAAATAAAACAAAAAATCATTATGTTATTTTGATACAGAAATACTGTTTATACTATCCTGTATATCCTAGATATACTGTTTAAATATATTTTTTCAACTGCATTTTTTTTTTTAACCATAGATTCCATTTTTGAACCGATGGACGCTGCGGAGGTAGCATTAATCTTACTCCCAATATTTCTATGCTTTAATAACTCAATTGCTAAATAGCAGTAAAGTTAAAACCTTTCATGCATAAGGGCTTTACCTGCGGCTGTGCTTTCTCATCCAGGTTGGCCCCTGCAGAGTCCTGGGGAGTGACTTTGGTTAAGAAAGAGACTGAGTATTTGAAACTGATCTGCTGCTATACCCCGGGATGGCTGTAGAGTGACATACCGCTGATCACTGAAGGATCACGAGCCTTGGGGCTCTAGATGTCTCATCAATGAAATGCACACCATCCCAGCTTGTCAATCACAGCAAATGATGATCTCCCGGACGGCCGAGGGTGGACAGGCAGAAGGGTGCTCTGGGGGCTGTAGGGGCTGCAGGGTGGCAGGAGGTATGAGACTGAGTCAAAAACACTTATGTCCAACTTTAGAGGCAAGACAACAGATGCCTCATTTTGATTCAAAACTTGAAATATAATATACTGTTTTTGGTTTTATCAGTAATTCATTTTTAACAGTAGAAATGACTATATGATTGATTCCAAAAAGGAACTATACACAGAAGCAGGGTATGTTATTCTATTTTAGTTTAATATTAATATTGAAGATCATCCATCACTCTCATGGTCTGTAATAATCACTGAACCATTTTAAAACGTACAAACAAGGCAGACAGTTTTTTTCAAAGTCTTATTACTTTGGCAGAGAAAATGGTATTTTTGTCTCATTTTCAAGCATTTCATGCGTTTTTAGTTACTTTCAACTGTGGCCAGAAAGAAAACAAAGCTACTGAAAAATATGTCTGCAAGATCATATCACCTCCGTTGCAATAAAAATGGACCCTAAAGACATCACTATACTGAATTTGATCTACTGAGCTGAACAATTCTAAATTCCTTTAGTTGTCCTGAAGTATGCACACCACCCTCTGTCTTCCCAGAAATCAATGCAACAATCTGTTTAACAGATACCTCAAATAGTTGAAAATCATAAGAATTTGCAGTAAATCTATCACTGTTTCACCAGAATGTCACGAACAGAGAGATGGCATTGCTGCTATTTTGTTTTTCTTTGATATGGGATTGGACTGTGTTTTCAGAGCAGGACTCAGATCAATGGAAAGTGAATTTGTGTTCTAGTCCACCACTGTTCGAACTCTCAAAACCTCTTTAGGGTCAACTGTTGTTCCTTGATTAAAAGGTCAACAACTGGCACACACGCACTCTAAACACATATTCATAAACAGTCTGTCACATTTGTATTTTTATCTTTAAAAACAAACATTTTGCATAACCTGCTTGAGAAGCTCACGAGACATTGAACTTCACCCTGAGAGGGTCAACAGTTTGACCCCTTATGCAGCATAAGAGTCATTCTTTCTCCTTGTGTGTTGTTATTTTTCACAGCCAACCTCCAAGGTCAGGACACCTAAAGCCTGGGTGGTCCAGGCCCTTTGTCTGCTGAGCATGGGTGTCATCACCAGCTCCTGGTCACAAGCTCAGATATTTGTTGGCTGATAGCTTCAAACAACGACAAGGCAGAGACAGCAGTCATATTCTGGATACTTGTGCAAGCAGAAAGGTTACAATCCACAGTTAACAAGTCCAAAGTAAAACTACATGAGCAATATATTGAAACCATCGTCTAGGAATGAAAGTGCATTGAGGTAGGCTTAAACACCGATGTTAAATCAGGAATGACATAACAAAACTTGTGTGAGATACTGACTCATACCACAATCATGCGCTGCAGCTTTGCTGTGTTGCGTGTAATTTGACAATCTCCAACCACATCACTCTGAATCTATGTTGTCATCAGCAGTGGAGCTGGCAGAAAGATGCTTGTGAGTAACAGGATCAGAGAAGCATCTTTACAAGCAAAATGAGCCTGGCCAGAATAACATCCATTCAATCAGTGAGGATGACAGCTAGAATCTTAGCAGGATCTGTGTACAGTGCCAGGCCACTACAGAAGGCAACCAGGTGGAGTGGGCAACGCTATGCTTAAAACCAGGTGTTAAAAAGCCTCTTGGGGTAACCTTCTGCAGACAGCCAGTGTGATAGACAGAAGAGGAGGGATTGATGGCAGGGATACAAAGTGCTGGATTTGGGGGGTGTAATGTAACAGGCAAAGAAAGGGATAGCTGACAAATGAATATGTTTCGCAGCAAGAGGCAGCAACTACCTCTGAAAAACTATACACTCTTCTTTTGATATATTTGACACACTTGAACTCAGTTAAAATTTATTAACAACTGCCACAATTATGAACAAAAGTCCAGCCAAAGTGAACAACGCCTTTTTAATCCTTAGGCCACGTCCCGGATCACATTGTGATCACAAAAAATGTTTAAAAAAAAACAAATAATGTATTAATTTGTTTTCATATTGTTGAGTGTTCTCATCAAATTCCTAGCCATATTTCCCATCTTTCTATCCTGATTCACTCTCAAAATCAATTCCCAGTCTTTGCTGCTGTCCTTTTGCCTGAGTGGACCAAGGTTTCTGACAGGGAGGTGACAAAATATGCTTCACTGAACAGTTTCAAATGTCTTTGGGGCACCTGACACATCATAGTTGTAATGTGGCCTTGGAGTCATGCTGGATGAAGCACCAAGCCTGCCAGTGCAGTGATGGATACCGGTGTAGAGGTCACGCCGGCACTCAGATCCTTCTCGAGGACTCTGTACCCAAACATACAACAAAAACAAGAAACAGTAACAGAAAACAGTTTGGCAAGTGCTGATAATAAAGAGACACATGTAAATGTCATCATAAAATATGGTTTATACCTTGGATAAATTCACATACTGAACATGTTTGTACATACCGCTTGTGCTTCATTAAATCATTCAATATGATTTGGCTGTGTAATTTGTGAGCTGCCCCATGTTACATTAGCTCAGATGAATGCAAAGAAGCTGCAGTATTTATACGTGCGTAACATACCATTGACATGAGTGGTTTCTAGGAAGAAAATATATCTACAAGTGGTTGTTTCTTGATTTTATGAAATGTAACATTAGAGATTAAGAATTTATGAATTAAATTTAAGAGTTTAAGAATGGCATCCACATCTGATAGCTTCTACTTAAAATATTAGACACTCCGGCGTGTCCAGTCGTGTCTTTTGTGTCTGTC
The DNA here is from genome assembly GCF_037954235.1 of Aulostomus chinensis. Lineage (NCBI taxonomy): Eukaryota > Metazoa > Chordata > Actinopteri > Syngnathiformes > Aulostomidae > Aulostomus > Aulostomus chinensis. Next base: position 9,813,954 of record NC_141327.1, on the reverse strand, counting down.
CAATATAATCAGGTTTTCTTAACCGTCACTTTTTTCTGCTTGCCTGTTATTTGTTCAGATGCAAAGGTGGCGTTACAAGATTAAATTTTATTTGATGAAAACCCCCAGAAATCTCACCTCGCTATGGTTTTCTTTCTTTCACTAGTGCTGTTGGTAGATGGCAGTGTGAGACTGGCAATAAATCAGAGATTCCAGCTGAGATGATGTCATCCCTCTGCATCGTGTGTTATCATCTCACACTCTTCAGAAACATGGTCACAAGTCTCCAAGCCACACACCTTAGTTGTCAAAGGATTTACCATGGGTACAAAACCCAGAAAACGTATACATCAATCCATAAGTAGATTCCATTTTTATAGTAACTACATTTGTCTTACTTGAACATTGTGTGACACAGTACACTAAAACTTACAGTGACATCAGCCTGCAGGTATTTTTATGCATAGACATACCACAGACCAGTAAAAATGTTAGCTGTTTACTATTTATAGAGTTGCTCGAGTGTGACTCTTTTTTTTCAGCCCAGGCTACTGTATGTGAATAGCTGCCCTGGATAACCAGATGGCCATAAAAAGCTCAGCAGTTAGTTTAAGCTAATAGCTCCTCACTTCTGGGAACCCCTTGCTGAAAGTTCAAGACAAACTCTGATAGGCACATAATACCTACATTTTTACATCTGTGTTACCTTCTCTCCACAGGCAGTCAACTGGGATGAGTTAATCAGAAAACATGATAATGTCATTATGCAGCCATCACTCAGGGATCTATAGGTTATGGGCAGACTAATGAGCCCTGGTGGAACAACACATGTATATGTGGGGCCTGGGAAGTGTGAAACTACGTTAAACCAGGAACAGGAATGAGTTTCAAAACCTGGAAATAAGTTAGCATGCTATACTTTAGGTGTTTGCCTTATAATGCAAAACACTGAGCTGACAACCAAGTACCACTCACTAGAAGCTGGATCATGTGTTGTGCAGCAGTTTGATTGCCATATGAAGATGCTGCAAAAACTCCTAAGAGTGCAATCATGGTGCAATTAAGGTGCATACATGTCCACACTGCTTTTCATTAAATAAATGTCTTAATCTGATAGTTGCTCACTCAAACTATGACATTAGTTTTTTTTTTTAAGGTCATTACAAAATGCTGCTTAAATTGTAGTGTCTTATTCACAGCTGGTTAATTCGGTTAATATTGAAATAGTGCTGTCCATGTAAACTTAGCTACTGCTCCAAACAGGACGTGGAATCGTTAGTGATTCGTAATAAAAACACAACTCTGCTTTTTTACAATTTGGTGACAGTGGTTTCAATCATCTCATCAAAGTGAGAATTTAAATGTATTTGCCTAAATGCCAAACTGCTTCTTTAAATCCTACCTCACCTTGCAATGGTTTACACCTTGATTTAAGATTATAGTCTCACACTTTCTGCTGTGGAACACACATTTTTTTGTGTTCAATATCAGTGGAATATGTTTAAATAGAAATATACTCACCTTTAGTTGCATTTGCTGTTTGCTTTTTCTAAAAGTGATCATGTATAAACCCCCTAAAGGCACGCTTCTATCTCATCAGCACAGGAGATTCAAGGGTGATTCACTATATTTCCTTGATTCAAAGGGACTGAAAGTCTGAAAGTTACCAGACATGTGAAACAAAATCTACTCCCCTGTTAGTCCTAAATTCTACAGATGGACTTTATGCTACCTATTAGTTACCAGAAGCTACAGAAATGCCCGCTGACTGACAGTCTGCATAGATCCAAGCCAAGAGGCAATGCAATCTGTATCCGAAAACTTGTATGACTTATAGTTATTTGTATTGTTCTTACTACTGAAAATTTATAACTCCAATTATTCACGGATAGCAAGACAGGCCCAGTTTAGTTAAGTTTTATTACTCTCTTCAGTTCCTTGTTGCCAATCTCTGTTAGTGTTTCAGCAGATTCCTTTGGACAGGATTCTGAGAAAGGAACCTTAACAATTCACATGAACTCCGAACTGCCACAAATTCCTGCAAAATATAGCTGTAATAATACATTGAATGTGTCATATTTATAGTTAAAGATGCCAGTTTGAGTGGTTTACAGTTGTTGACACCCGCTTTGCGACTGAGTCATCACTGTTTTCATTTATCCGTAATTTAGTCACCCACGATGCTGCTACAAATGGAGCTGTGCATGTTGTTGTTGCCTTAAGCAGGTGCATGTTGCATTAAAGTGTCAGCACTATTTATCATGGACAGCTATGATGTATGATGATCTACCCAACGTTTCACATTGCTTCAGTTAAATGGGTGACCTACAGCCGCTTAAGTGATTTTTACACCTGTTTTCTTGACCAGGCCATATGAAACAAATCATACTGTGAGAGTACTTTTAAATTTCAGATCAAAGACATATATTTCTGACTGGCTAATAATAAGGAATCAAGTTCAGCAGTTTCACAAACCTAATTATATATAACATAGGTAATTATTAGAATAAATACTAGGAGGGTGAATGATTAGTTTATGAGCAACTCACTTCTACAAACCTTTCTTGAGTTGAATTAACCATCGATGATTAGCTTATCAAAAGCAAGCTAATATGGTGCAGATATGCAAGTAAAAGATCACAGAGCTTAAGTCCAACTTCATGATCTATTTCAGGTTTTAGGCTATTAACTCATAAAGGTTATACAGTAAAACCAGCTCGTAGTGTCGATGATAGTAACACACATGGCGAGCAGGGGTTTGTTTTATTTGGACAGATGGACGGTGTAGAAGAACCTATTTTTAAGGAATGGAAGCCATACGTCATGTTAACCCTTGAGGTCAGGTCTGATATGCAAACCCAGCCCAGCTAAAATAACTCCGCTGACCTAATGATGGGCAAAATAGATCAGAGGCTGAATACCTGGGTTACAAATCACTTCTGCCAGAAGGAAAGCGCTGAAAAAAAAAAGTGGCAAAAAAATCCAGAGGGTATGAGAGGTCAAATGATTAAGAGCGACAACGAATGACTATTTTCATGACTGATTCATTGATTTATTTGAGGTACAGGAGTATTGGTGCTTTCCAGTTGCACTGGGAAGTCAGAATGTTGAGATCCCAACTGAAAATTGTTGAACCCAA